>NC_069500.1:124964815-125162315 GCF_027579735.1 Bombina bombina
GCTCCGCGCCGGATGAATGAAGATAGAAGATGCCGTCTGGATGAAGACTTCTGCCCGTCTGGAGGACTACTTCTGCCCGGTTGGATGAAGACTTCTGCCCGTCTGGAGGACCACTTCTGCCCGGTTGGGTGAAGATGTTTCCCGGTAAGGTGATCTTCAAGGGGTTAGTGTTAGTTTTTTTTTTAAGGGGGGATTGGGTGTGTTTTAGAGTAGGGTTGGTTGTGTGGGTGGTGGTTTTTAATGTTGGGGGGGGTATTGTACTTTTTTTTCAGGTAAAAGAGCTGATGACTTTGGGGCAATGCCCCGCAAAAGGCCCATTTAAGGGCTATTTGTAATTTAGTGTAGGGTAGGGCTTTTTTATTTTGGGGGCTTTTTTATTTTGTTAGGGGGATTAGAGTAGGTGTAATTAGTTTAAAAACTTTTTTGGGGTGATAGCTATTTTACTGAAGTAGCGTGTTACTTCAGTATAATAGCTATCACCCCAAAAAAGTTTTTTCTTCGATTCCAAAAAGCCAATTCATTAGAACCATTAGAAATGTTCAGGATAAGGATATACAAGGCACTAGACTTGAGGAAATGGCTGACAAGTTCAGGTTAAGAGGATATCCCCCATCTATGATTACTAGGTGTAAAGATGAAGCTTTGCATGACACAAAGGTAAAAACAAAGAAAGACACTAAACGTGTCATTTTTTCTTCTGAGTTAAATACACACAGTGATCATATTGCTAAGATTATAAAAAAACACTGGTATCTTTTAAGTAAGTACAATCCTCATATACCTGAATTTAAAATTCCCCCTATGCATTCCTATAGAAGGGTTAAGAACATCAGGGACACTTTAGTTAAGGCTGACATAGGTGGCACAAACACTAATAGATTTACCTATTTAACAACCCCTAAAAAAGGTTCATACCCCTGTCTTCATTGTGCACAATGTAGCGCCATGATAAAAGGAAAACACATAGCACAAGTGAATGATAGAAAAATTCGAGAAATCAATGGTTATTCCACTTGTGACACAGATTTTGTAATTTATCTATTAAAATATCCTTGTGGGAGGGGCTATATAGGGGAGACAGCACGCCCTATTAGGGATAGGATTAGTGGTCACAAATCTTCCATTAGATGCCAAGACAAAACACTTCCAGTTTCTTCCCATTTTTTAGAAATGTGTCACACTGTCAGCCAACTTAGGTTCCAAATAATTGATCATATTCCGAAACTTAGGAGAGGAGGCAATAGGGAACTAGAATTGAAAAAGAGAGAGGTATGGTGGATCCAGCATCTTAAAACTCTGCATCCTATAGGCCTGAAAAGAGATTATGATCTCCATTTGTTTTTATAAATTCTATTTTTTTCACATTCCTTGTATATATACATGTCTATGTAATTATTTTTTAATTTTTGGATCTCAAGATCTTAATATGCACCATTGCTCATGTGTTTAACTTTACCTATGTGCTTAATACATTTTATGTTAGATATCTAATACTGCCTAAATGACTCCTATGAGTCATGTATAAATTTAGCCTGTAGATGGCAGTAGAAACTTTTGTGATTTGTGTAATAATGTTTAGCACCCATGGAGTTAATATGTTTGTAATTAAGGTATTTAGCCTATTTAGAGCTGTGCTGCATAGTAATCCATAGCATGATTAAGGGTTTTGTTACCCGAAACGTTGCTGTTCCTTCATGATGACACCCCAATAAAGGTTTTTCTACTTTTAAGAAACAATGCTGGCGCCATTTGTTCTTTTCCTTTTGGATTTATATATTTGAGGTGAGCAGGACCCTCAGGCGGACGTGCACTTTATTACTCATTATGAATTATTGACTAGTGCTGGACCTATTGCCTTCCTTTTATATATATATATATATATATATATATATATATATATATATATATATATATATATATATATATATTGTATATATATGATGTGTGGGGTGTTTTTGGTACATCCAAATATAATTATAACATTCAACTTCATAGGCTATATTCAGAATATTGTCCTTTAAGCTTACTTCCAAAAGCATAAGAACATAAAAATGTGGATTCATATCAATTAGGTCTCTTGTATATGGATGGTAGTACAAAGTAGTGATCCCAGCATTGATGTAAAGTCTATACACACCGTAAGAAATCCCAGCAAATACCTTCTTACTGATGGATGCAAGACAGGGATTATAATGACAGGGTGGCTGTGGTTTAAACAGATTGCGGCATACTTTTAAAGTCACAAGTGGCTGTATATCCAGCACCAGTACTCACTATTATGTGGTAGATGAACTGTGGTGTAGCTTCCTCTGAGCGTGGTCAAAAAACTTGCACTTAGTGCATATGCACGCAGGTGAAATCGAGTGTCTCCGATACCGCCCTCTTTGCTTGTCGGATAGGATTTCTTTGCTGAAAATTTCTTTGTTGAAAATAGAGCGAGTTTGGCCAAACTCTTCCAAGTGATAAGACACTGTGGCCTAGATTTAAAGTTTGGCGGTAGCCGTCAAAACCAGCGTTAGAGGCTCCTAACGCTGGTTTTTACTGGCCGCTGGTATTTGGAGTCAGTCAGGAAAGGGTCTAACGCTCACTTTGCAGCCGCGACTTTTCCATACCGCAGATCCCCCTACGCCATTTGCGTATCCTATCTTTTCAATGGGATCTTTCTAACGCCGGTATTTAGAGTCTTGGCTGAAGTGAGCGTTAGAAATCTAACGACAAAACTCCAGCCGCAGAAAAAAGTCAGTAGTTAAGAGCTTTCTGGGCTAACGCCGGTTTATAAAGCTCTTAACTACTGTGCTCTAAAGTACACTAACACCCATAAACTACCTATGTACCCCTAAACCGAGGCCCCCCCCACATCGCCGCCACTCTATTAAAAATTTTTAACCCCTAATCTGCCGCTCCGTACACCGCCGCCACCTAGGTTATCTCTATGTACCCCTAATCTGCTGCCCCTAATACCGCCGACACCTACATAATATTTATTAACCCCTAATCTGCCGCCCCCAACGTCGCCGCCACCTACCTACACTTATTAACCCCTAATCTGCCGACCGCACCACACCGCTGCTATAATAAATATATTAACCCCTAATCTGCCTCACTCCCGCCTCAATAACCCTATAATAAATAGTATTAACCCCTAATCTGCCCTCCCTAACATCGCCGACACCTAACTTCAAGCATTAACCCCTAATCTGCCGACCGGAGCTCACCGCTACTCTAATAATTTTTTTAACCCCTAAAGCTAATTCTAACCCTAACACCCCCCTAAATTAAATATAATTTTTATCTAACAAAATAAATTAACTCTTATTAAATAAATTATTCCTATTTAAAGCTAAATACTTACCTGTAAAATAAACCCTAATATAGCTACAATATAAATAATAATTATATTGTAGCTATTTTAGGATTAATATTTATTTTACAGGCAACTTTGTATTTATTTTAACCAGGTACAATAGCTATTAAAGAGTTAATAACTATTTAATAGCTACCTAGTTAAAATAATTACAAAATTACCTGTAAAATAAATCCTAACCTAAGTTACAATTAAACCTAACACTACACTATCAATAAATTAATTAAATACAATACCTACAATTATCTACAATTAAACCTAACACTACACTATCAATAAATTAATTAAATACAATACCTACAAATAAATACAATTAAATAAACTAACTAAAGTACAAAAATAAAAAAGAACTAAGTTACAAAAAAATAAAAAATATTTACAAACATTAGAAAAATATTACAACAATTTTAAACTAATTACACCTACTCTAAGCCCCCTAATAAAATAACAAAGACCCCCAAAATAAAAAAATGCCCTACCCTATTCTAAAATTAAAATAGAAAAGCTCTTTTACCTTACCAGCCCTGAAAAGGGCCCTTTGCGGGGCATGCCCCAAAGAATTCAGCTCTTTTGCCTGTAAAAAAAAAACATACAATACCCCCCCAACATTACTACCCACCACCCACATACCCCTAATCTAACCCAAACCCCCCTTAAATAAACCTAACACTAAGCCCCTGAAGATCTCCCTACCTTGTCTTCACCACGCCGGGTTCACCGATCGATCCAGAAGAGCTCCTCCGATGTCTTGATCCAAGCCCAAGCGGGGGGTGGAAGATGTCAATGATCCGACTGAAGTCTTCATCCAAGCGGGAGCTGAAGAGATCTATGATCGGGCTGAAGTCTTCATCCAAGCGGGAGCTGAAGAGGTCCATGATCGGGCTGAAGTCTTCTATCAAGCGGCATCTTCAATCTTCTTTCTTCCGGATCCATGTTCATCCCGCCAACGCGGAACATCCATCTTCACTGATGACTTCCCGACAAATGACGGTTCCTTAAAGGGACGTCATCCAAGATGGCGTCCCTCGAATTCCGATTGGCTGATAGGATTCTATCAGCTAAATCGGAATTAAGGTAAGAAAATTCTGATTGGCTGATAGAATCAGCCAATCAGAATCAAGTTCAATCCTATTGGCTGATCCGATCAGCCAATCAGATTGAGCTCGCATTCTATTGGCTGATCGGAACAGCCAATAGAATGCGAGCTCAATTTGATTGGCTGATCGGATCAGCCAATCAGATTGAACTTGATTCTGATTGGCTGATTCCATCAGCCAATAAGAATTTTCCTACCTTAATTCCGATTTGCTGATAGAATCTTATCAGCCAATCAGAATTCGAGGGACGCCATCTTGGATGACGTCATTTAAAGGAACCGTCATTCGTCGGGAAGTCGTCGGCCAGGATGGATGTTCCGCGTCGGCGGGATGAAGATGGATCCGGAAGAAAGTAGATTGAAGATGCCGCTTGATAGAAGACTTCAGTCGGATCATGGACCTCTTCAGCTCCCGCTTGGATGAAGACTTCAGCCGGATCATGGACATCTTCAGCCCCCCGCTTGGGCTTGGATCAAGACATCGGAGGCTCTCCTGGATCGATCGGTGAACCCGGCGTGGTGAAGATAAGGTAGGAAGAGCTTCAGGGGCTTAGTGTTAGGTTTATTTAAGGGGGGTTTGGGTTAGATTAGGGGTATGTGGGTGGTGGGTTGTAATGTTGGGGAGGGGAATTGTATGGTTTTTTTTTACAGGCAAAAGAGCTGAATTCTTTGGGGCATGCCCCGCAAAGGGCCCTTTTCAGGGCTGGTAAGGTAAAAGAGCTTTTCTATTTTAATTTTAGAATAGGGTAGGGCATTTTTTTTATTATGGGGGTCTTTGTTATTTTATTAGGGGGCTTAGAGTAAGTGTAATTAGCTTAAAATTGTTGTAATATTTTTCTAATGTTTGTAAATATTTTTTTATTTTTTGTACTTTAGTTAGTTTATTTCATTGTATTTATTTGTAGGTATTGTATTTAATTAATTTATTGATAGTGTAGTGTTAGGTTTAATTGTAGATAATTGTAGGTATTTTATTTAATTTATTTATTGATAGTGTAGTGTTAGGTTTAATTGTAACTTAGGTTAGGATTTATTTTACAGGTAATTTTGTAATTATTTTAACTAGGTAACTATTAAATAGTTATTAACTATTTAATAGCTATTGTACCTGGTTAAAATAAATACAAAGTTGCCTGTAAAATAAATATAAATCCTAAAATAGCTACAATATAATTATAATTTATATTGTAGCTATATTAGGGTTTATTTTACAGGTAAGTATTTAGCTTTAAATAGGAATAATTTATTTAATAAGAGTTAATTTATTTCGTTAGATTTAAATTATATTTAACTTAGGGGGGTGTTAGTGTTAGGGTTAGACTTAGCTTTAGGGGTTAATACATTTATTAGAGTAGCGGTGAGATCCGGTCAGCAGATTAGGGGTTAATTATTGTAGGTAGGTGGAGGCGACGTTGGGGGCGGCAGATTAGGGGTTAATAAATATAATATAGGGGTCTGCGGTGTTAGGGGCAGAAGATTAGGGGTACATAGGGATAACGTAGGTTGCGGCGGTGTACGGAGCGGCAGATTAGGGCTTAATAATAATATGCAGGGGTCAGCGATAGCGGGGACAGCAGATTAGGGGTTAATAAGTGTAAGGTTAGGGGTGTTTAGACTCGGGGTACATGTTAGGGTGTTAGGTGCAGACTTAGGAAGTGTTTCCCCATAGGAAACAATGGGGCTCCGTTAGGAGCTGAACGCTGCTTTTTTGCAGGTGTTAGGTTTTTTTTCAGCTCAAACAGCCCCATTGTTTTCTATGGGGGAATCGTGCACGAGCACGTTTTTGAAGCTGGCCGCGTCCATAAGCAACGCTGGTATTTAGAGTTGCAGTGGCGGTAAATATGCTCTACGCTCCCTTTTTTGGAGCCTAACGCAGCCCTTCTGTGAACTCTAAATACCAGCGGTATTTAAAAGGTGCAGGGAAAAAAAAGCATGCGTAGCTAACGCACCCCTTTGGCCGCAGAACTCTAAATCTAGCCGTGTGTGAGTAGAGTAGATTTATTGTGTAACAACTGGTAAGTTTCAATGCGTTTCACCCGTAGATAGGACTTAATAACATATACAGTTGTGCTCATAAGTTTACATACCCTGGCAGAATTTATGATTTCTTGGCCATTTTTCAGAGAATATGAATGATAACACAAAAACCTTTTTTTTTCATTCATGTTTAGTGTTTGTCTGAAGCCATTTATTATCAATCAACTGTGTTTACTCTTTTTTTTTTTTTTTTTTAAAGATTTCTATTGAGGTTGTGCGAAAAACCAATACAGCTTATGCAATAAAAATGTTGTACAGAACATTTATAAATGAAACATTTCACATACACTACGTCCATCCAAATATATAAGATAAACATCATAGGCTAATCTATGGAAGAATCAGGAACCTCTTTTCTATAATAATATGATAGAATAGATTACCAAGGTATATTTTAAGCGACCAATTCTCCTAGGTAGATTAACAAGATATATTATGGTAGAATATCTATCTAACGAGATATATGTAATTTAGTGCTATTGAATGTGCGGGTATGCTATGTATAAAAACATAACTTTACAGTTGAATTTAATAGTGTAGTAGAACTGGTAAAACTAATATGGTAAAATAAGAAAATAGGAATTAACAGGATACGACATAGACAAGATAAGTCGTGTAGTTAAATCTCCTAGATTAGAAGATATACTTTTTATAGGTAGAATAATGGGGGGGGGGTGGTCATTATGAAATAGTATAAAACTAGCCAGTTAAGGGTATGCTAGATTGAGGGAGTGCTTATGTTACCGTCTAGGGAGTTCTCCTATACTAGGAGGCATATTATAGGGTAGTGGGGGGGGGGGGGTGGTCATTATGGGATAATATGATAACTCATGAAGGGCATGCTAACATAAGGGGATACTGTGGTGAATACTTTTATTAATGTTATAATAAAGCTTATTTTCACCATAATTCTGAGTGTTTGTTTTCATTTTCTCCCTTATATCATAACTAGGTAAAAGGGAACCTGTATGAAAACAATATTATTGTAGGATTAGTGAAGTTAGATTATACTCTGATCTGAAAATCTGACAGTCAGAGTGACTCAAACATAATATAAGCTTTAAACAATAGAATGACGGAAAATTAGATAATATTCAATGGAAGTCTCTGTACTGTCATATTGTAAGAAAAGAGTTATAAAAAGTAGTTGAGAGGAGTGGGTTGATAAACCAACGATACAATGTTTCAGCAAATTATATATTTTAGGACAGTTTCATATAAATCTTCATATAAACTCTCATATAAACTTTCTGATTCAATAATTGGAGGTAACAAGTGCCTGGATTAGAAATATGTACAATTTTTATTCTCAAGTGAAATGATGTAAAAATAGTAAAAACACAATATAAAAAACGCGATATAAATAATCGAAATAATCTCTCATACGATTGGCCCACACTCTTCACTCACAACCGCTTCCAAATTAAATCGCTATTACAAAAGATGTTGGCGATTCTGAAACAATATATTGCTAAAATGAAAATGATAATAAAACCTCAAGGTTAATGGTAAAATGATGAGATACACTTCTAAGATCAATATGCAAACATAAAATGGTATTCGTATGACTATCTGGCTGGGGTTCTATTTCCCATTACAAGCCTCTGTATATAAGGGACTTTCTTCTGTTGCCGTGACAATCAAACGTTTGACTGCCTGTCTCCACTGGGCTAACAACCCGTGGTTTGAAATAGTCCTTGTATTGTGCCCTGTTACAGAGGGAAATCCTGCTTTTAATCCTGTAAGAAGGGGGAGTTCCCCAGGTAAAATCTGCAGTCTTATGCAAATAGGGGCAGATCCCCACTCAAAACAACAGTCTTTTGAAGATTTCAAACGAAAACACCGGAGTCTGTATTAAATGAAAGACTCCCACAGACAATCTGGTTTGAATGGTATGAATAACACTTTAGCGGGGAGTTACTGACAACATAGATACTCTCACCTGCTGGTCTTTGTCTGGGTATATCAGCTCCTGTATATATTAATAGTTTGGTTAAGTTGCGGACCTTCTTGTCCCTGTGGGTAACTTTCTTCACTTGCGCAAGCCTTATCTGAGTTACCTTTTCACCGCAGCCTCTCAGTAACACTCTGCTCTTTAGGTACTTCGTACGCAGAGTGGGTTACTGCTGTATATCCTCTTTGTCTTTCACATTTCTACGCGTTTCACCCCTAAGGTGTGGGGCTTTTTCAAGATGCAGTGTGAGAGTAAAAGTATGCCTTTTATCTCCCCTAGTTGTCTTTGATTCGCTGATAACTTTTCACTTCCTCTGGTCATTCTGGAAGTCAAATTCTCCTCAAAAGGTGGGATCCTCATGTCTGCACAGGTAAGTCGTTCTTTTATCGTTTTCTTACTTGTCACCCCATTTTGCTCAGAAAAGTCATATACCTTATTCTCTATAAAAATCTTTAAACACCTTACATATTCCTAAAAGGAAAACCATTCAATCTCAACATTTATGCTTAAAACGCCAAACAGAATTTAGATTAAATAATGGAATTATAAAAATTATACATAATTCCCTTTGGGGATCGATCCTGGGATCCCTAGATCTTAGGGCTAGAATGTTACCTCTAAGCTATTGGCGCAACTTTATCAAAACATCAAGTTTATATATTTATCTTTTATGGACCTATAAATTTTGAGCCTAATTAGCAATAAGAGCCTAATTTGCAATGTGAACCTGGCTGTCCTCAAAAAGTGCACTTATATCAAAAGGTTCTAGTTATACTCTGGACTCTAGCTTAACCCGAGTTAATGTTCCTAATAAAAATAAAAATAAAAAATAAATAAATAATAAAAAATAATAAAAATGAGGTCGACTTCTTTCCTTGCACTTGGGGGATTTGAACTCTGGTATCTTGGCTTGGAGGACTGCGGACCTAACCACTAAGCTATAGATCCACCCTATAGTCAAACAGCATTATTGGAATATAAATAGATCTAATGAAATTCTTCCTATACTCTCAGTTAGATTTTAGATTTGATATACTGTGGATTGGGAATCTTCTAAATGACAAATATGTATTAATCTATATGACTATGTATAATATCTCTAGGTTACTTAACCTAATAAGGAGAATAAAGTTAGTAATATTTTTAATATTTGGGAACATAATAATGTGTTTTAATAATTTGTTTTATTAATTTATTACTCTGATTATGATAAAAACGGATTGATATCAAGTTCAGAGTTTAAACCGTTCGGGTATAGTGTGTTGAAATTGTAAATCATTTCCGCCTCCTTTTTCAGGAGTACAGTTTCCAAATTTCCCCCTCTCCAATTTCCTTTTATTTTACATAGGCCCCAGAACTTAAGGTCTTTAGTGCTGTTTCTATGTACCTCTCTAAAGTGCTGGTATAAATGCGTCTCCAGCATGCCTTTTTCGATGTGCCAGAGGTGCTCACGGATTCTATCCCTTAACATTCTTGATGTTTCTCCGATATATATCAGGCCACATGAGCACTGTAACATATATATCACACCCTTACTATTACATCTTAGGACATCTTTAATTTTATATTGAATGTTTAATCCTGGAATACTGATGTTTTTCTTTTTTGTGCTATGCTTGCATGATTTACATGAGATACACGGATAGAATCCGTTTAATTCTTTACCACATAGATCTCTATCTTTCCCTTTTTGGCACATTTTACCTTTTTTGAATTCGCTTGGGGCCAACATAGATTTGAGATTTTTTGTTTTTTTAAAAACCATTCTAGGGAAAGGAGGTAATTTAACTCCCACTATAGGGTCGCTTTTGACAATATGCCAATGCTTCCTCAGTATTTTCCTTATCTTATTATGGTCATCATTAAATTCGGTTACGAATGGTACATCATATTCATCTCTAATCGAGTTGGTTTTGGTTTTATAACTCAGTAGTGTGTCCCTATTAGTTTCCCTAGCTCTTATAACTGCATTATTTATAATTTCCTCTTTGTAACCCCTTTCAACAAATGTTTCTTCTAGTAATTTGATTTGTTCTTCAAAATCACCCATTTCAGTGCAATTTTTCCTGATTCTCAGGCACTGTCCTACCGGAATATTATTTTTCCATTTAGAAAAGTGGCAACTGGATGCATGGATGTAGTTATTAGAATCAGTAGGTTTGAAATGGGTCTTCGTTATTAATTTATTATTTTCCGCTCTAATATCCAGATCTAAAAATGTTATGGTATCCTTGCTTATTTGATAAGTAAAAGATAATCCTTTATCATTATTATTCATTATTCCAAACATCTTAGTCAAATCTTCTTCGCTCCCTTTCCATAGGATAATAATATCATCGATATATCTTTTAAAGAGCACGAGATTCGCACCGAGCTCCGCAAACTGGAGAAATCTGTTTTCCCAGTCTCCCATGAACAGGTTTGCGTAGCTCGGTGCGAATCTCGTGCCCATCGCTGTTCCTTCTATTTGTAAAAAATAGTTACCATTGAATGAGAAATAGTTATGTTCTAAAATGAAGCGGATGCATTCAATTAGAAAAGTTCCCTGTTCTTTTTTTAGACTTGAATCTTGTTGTAAAAATCCCTCTATTGCCTCTATACCAAGGGTATGGTTGATATTAGTATACAGCGATACCACATCACAGGTCGCTAATAGGTAGTCTTCCTTCCATTCTATTTCATTAAGTAATTTTAATAAGCTGGTAGAATCTTTTAAATAGGTGTCTAGTTTGACTACATATTTCTGCAGAAACTTATCGACGTATTCAGATAAGTTGGCCGTAAGAGATCCTATGCCGGAGACAATAGGTCTTCCGGGTGGATTCACTAAGTTTTTGTGTACTTTCGGCAAGTAGTAGAAAATGGGAATTATTGGATATTGAGGTTTTAAATATATAAATTCTTTATCTGTTAAAATTCCCTCATCCTGTCCTTTCAAAAGTATCTTATTTAATTTCTCTAAAAATTTATTAGTTGGGTCAACTTTCTACATGTCTTCTTATCATTCAATAATCTATCTGCTTCTTCTTTATATTTTACAGTATCTAGAATCACTACCCCCCCCTTTATCTGCCATTTTTAAGGTAATAGTCTCATCATCTTGCAATTCCTTTAATATTTCTCTCTCTTTTTTAGTCAAATTTCTTTTATTGTGTTTACCTGATCTCTCCATTTTCCTTAGGTCAGCTAGGACCATCTTCTCAAATGTTTCTAGGTTGCTACCCTTATCGTTACTAGGGTAGAAATTAGATTTAGTCTTCAGAGAAGTATGTTGATATATCTCTTCTTTCTTATTACTATTGGCACTGGTGTTATATCTATCAATAGGATTTTTCAGAAAAAATCTTTTAAGAGTTAGATTTCTTACGTATTTCCTAACACTAACATAAGTTTCAAACTTATTTAGTGATTTCGATGGTGCAAAGGAAAGTCCTAGTTTCAATATCTTTTCCTCATTTTTACTTAATTCTCTTTTACTTAAATTGAAGATCCCTTTATTCGTTTTAATTATTTCTGTCTTTTTGCCTCCATTCTTTCCCCTTCCTCCTCTGACTCCTCTTTTTGTCTTTTTCCTATCCTTGGTGTGTCTAGTCTTTGATTTTTTACATTTCTTAATGAGGGTCCTTCTCTTGGGGGGCTTCTGCCCAAAAAAGCCAACTCGTTTGTTGTTAATTCTATTTGTTCCTCATTTGTCGTAGTGAGCGGGCCAAATCTATTATTTGTTGGTTTAGTTGTCTGTTTCGGTTCTGCCTTTCTATTTTCCCTCTTTTTAGATGGGTTATTCCTCTCTAAATTCATTCTCTCATTATAGTCTCTTTCATCTGACCTATAGTCTCTCTCTGGATATGTCTCTTTTCTTTCATCCCTTCCGTGTCTTTCTACATCTCTAGAATTATTATAATTCTCATGTCTATTCCAACCTGTATTGTCTCTTATATCATAATGGTAGTATCCCCTACCTTGGTTATATGGTCTATTGGGAATGAATTCGCGATAAGGCCTTATATATTGGTTATAACCTTGGTAGTAGCCTTGATTATACCTTCTCCTTTGATTATAGTTTCTGTCATGATATGTATAATCTCTCATATTGTTTCTATTGTCATTATAATTCCTTTGAAAATTCCCCTGTGTAATTCCTTGGGGATTTCCTTGTCTAGTCTGATCTCTAGTGGGCTCTCGGTTATTATATCTCCCATCTTCCCACCCTTTATTGCTATTATTGGTACTTGCTGTATTAATGTTTCCCCTTATAATTATTTCTTGCTCTTCTGTTTGGTTTGATTCCTTTAAGTCCCTCTCAAATTTCTTGCATTTGGTTAATACTATATCTCTTTTAACATTTTCCAATCTGTCTATTAATATTTTTTGTTTGTCCTTTAACAATTGATCTTCTTTCACCGGATCTAATTTCTCTTTAATGACTAGAATCTCATTATTAATGGACTCTAAACTCTCATTTCTAGATTTTTTGATAATTTTGATTAATCTTTTAGATGCCCCTACCAGGACCTCATCCCATTCATTTTGTAAAACTTCACTCAATTCAAAAGTACATTTCTTTTTGAATTTTAACCCTCTGGGTATGATATCTTGTTCTAGGTATCTATCCAGAAAAAATAATTCCATTTTTTGCCTTATTTCTTTGTTCATCACCTTTTCTAGATCACCCACCCATTTATATATATATATTGCTAAAATGAAAATGATAATAAAACCTCAAGGTTAATGGTAAAATGATGAGATACACTTCTAAGATCAATATGCAAACATAAAATGGTATTCGTATGACTATCTGGCTGGGGTTCTATTTCCCATTACAAGCCTCTGTATATAAGGGACTTTCTTCTGTTGCCGTGACAATCAAACGTTTGACTGCCTGTCTCCACTGGGCTAACAACCTGTGGTTTGAAATAGTCCTTGTATTGTGCCCTGTTACAGAGGGAAATCCTGCTTTTAATCCTGTAAGAAGGGGGAGTTCCCCAGGTAAAATCTGGGGAAAACCTTAGGGGTGAAACGCGTAGAAAGGTGAAAGACAAAGAGGATATACAGCAGTAACCCACTCTGCGTACGAAGTACCTAAAGAGCAGAGTGTCACTGAGAGGCTGCGGTGAAAAGGTAACTCAGATAAGGCTTGCACAAGTGAAGAAAGTTATCCACAGGGACAAGAAGGTCCGCAACTTAACCAAACTATTAATATATACAGGAGCTGATATACCCAGACAAAGACCAGCAGGTGAGAGTATCTATGTTGTCAGTAACTCCCCGCTAAAGTGTTATTCATACCATTCAAACCAGATTGTCTGTGGGAGTCTTTCATTTAATACAGACTCCGGTGTTTTCGTTTGAAATCTTCAAAAGACTGTTGTTTTGAGTGGGGATCTGCCCCTATTTGCATAAGACTGCAGATTTTACCTGGGGAACTCCCCCTTCTTACAGGATTAAAAGCAGGATTTCCCTCTGTAACAGGGCACAATACAAGGACTATTTCAAACCACGGGTTGTTAGCCCAGTGGAGACAGGCAGTCAAACGTTTGATTGTCACGGCAACAGAAGAAAGTCCCTTATATACAGAGGCTTGTAATGGGAAATAGAACCCCAGCCAGATAGTCATACGAATACCATTTTATGTTTGCATATTGATCTTAGAAGTGTATCTCATCATTTTACCATTAACCTTGAGGTTTTATTATCATTTTCATTTTAGCAATATATTGTTTCAGAATCGCCAACATCTTTTGTAATAGCGATTTAATTTGGAAGCGGTTGTGAGTGAAGAGTGTGGGCCAATCGTATGAGAGATTATTTCGATTATTTATATTGCGTTTTTTATATTGTGTTTTTACTATTTTTACATTATTTCACTTGAGAATAAAAATTGTACATATTTCTAATCCAGGCACTTGTTACCTCCAATTATTGAATCAGAAAGTTTATATGAGAGTTTATATGAAGATTTATATGAAACTGTCCTAAGATATATAATTTGCTGAAACATTGTATCGTTGGTTTATCAACCCACTGCTAGGTATACTTAGTGTATTTTTAGCGCCACCTACACTCCACACATTTAGATATTGTAAGAAAAGGAATGATCAGTGACAAGTATAAATATGTTAAGTTGAGCCTGAAGTGTAAAATATGTTTAGCTGATAAATCTGAGATTTTGTATATACATTTGTAATGACCGGAATAAGTTGTTTTACAGTCTCTTTAGTTACGAGGTGGAGAGTATGGCATTTGCGGATAACGTTGGAGATCTCAATATTGGCAAGCATTAAGTTTAGTGATATGTACATACCTTAAATCCTTAGGTTTTAGGTTTTAGCCGATAAGAGCAATTGAATATGCGTGTGACTCTGAGCTGAATGATCAGCGTGTGTGGGGAGAGAGGCGCGCCGACAGCACAGCTTGTGCAGCGGCGTGTGACGTCACAGAACAACACCGCTTGAGGCGAAGTCCCGCCTTGATGCTGGTTGATCCGAGATAACAGCTAGCTGAAAGGTAAAAGAGCCTTCAGAGGTTAGAAAGTAAAATTCCAGATGATACGTAGATATCTGTTGACAAAGAGTAGTGATAATGTAACCAATATACAAGACTTTAAACTTAAGAGGTTCGTAGAAAATGGTGAGACTTAGCTTGTTGAGACCAAAGAGAGATGAAACAAACTTCCCTCAGACTGCAATAATCAAGCAATGCAGTGAGGAGAAGGAGTGTCTTAAATAGGGTAACAGACAAGGGAGGAGATCCTGATTTAAAGGAACAGTCTAGACAGGATCATGACAGATCCCCCCCGTCAAGAACCCCCCCCCCCCCCGAGACTGGGGTCCAGGTTTCAGAGGATAGGATGAGTGAAAATCCGCCAATAGAACAGGTGCATTCAGATCCCGAACTGGAACCCAAGAATTTTCACTATCATCATAACCTTTCCAGTGAACCAGGTATTCCAATGTTCCTCTACGACGTCTGGAGTCCAATATCCTATCCACCTCATAGTCCAGAGGATCTGGAATTGCTGGTCTGTAGACAAGAGGTTGCGGAGTCCCAGTCCCCCGGTAAGGTTTCAGAAGTGAAACATGAAAGGAGGGATGGATACGTAAATCCGTTGGTAGCTTCAAGGTCACTGCATTGTCATTAATGATTTTGACAACAGGGAAGGGACCAATAAATTGATCAGCCAATTTTTTAGAGGGTACTGGAAGTTTAATGTTTTTTGTGGACAACCAAACAAGATCATTAAGTTCATACTTAGGTGCTGGTGTCCTCTTTTTATCATAGTAAGTTTTCTGAGACCTCTTTGCCTCACTGAGATGATTTTGTAGCGTTGCCAAGACATCTTTTAAGCTTTCCGTGTAAGATGAAACAGAGGGTGATTGGTTACAAGATAAAGTGTTGGGGTAAGATCTAGGATGAAAACCGTATGAGGCAAAAAATGGTGTTACCTTTGTTGAGGAATTAACAGAGTTGTTATAAGCAAACTCAGCGGTTGGCAACAGAGTGTACCAATCAGTCTGCTGTGTAGATATGAAGCATCTGAGATATTGCTCCAGAGTCTGGTTCAAACGCTCAGTGAGTCCGTTCGATTGCGGGTGAAAAGCTGTTGTGAACCTCAGTGTGATATGCAATGTTTGACATAAATATCTCCAAAATTTAGAGGTAAATTGACTACCTCGATCTGACACAATTGAAGCTGGTAAGCCATGAAGTTTGACAATGTGGTCATTAAATACTATAGCCGTTGCCATGGCAGTTGGTACCTTTTTCAAGGGTATAAAATGAGCTAACCTCGTTAGATGATCCACGACTACCATTATAGTGTTATGAGCATGTGATAATGGTAATCCACAATGAAATCCATGGATATGACATCCCAAGGCTTTTGCGGTATTGGAAGTGGACATAGTAATCCGTATGGTTTGTGGTGCTCTTTCTTTTTGGTAGCACATATTTGGCAATTGAGTATATAATCTTGTACTGTCATTTTCATTTGTGGCCACCAATAGTTCCTTTTGAGCAACTCATTTGTCTTTTCGATTCCGGGATGTCCTGCTAATGGAGTATTATGGTGTTGTTGGATTATCTGTTTTCTCAAACAGCTAGGTACATACATTTTTTCTTTGTACAAGTATAATCCTGACTCAGAGTCAGGAGAACATATAGGAGGTATTTCTGAATCAGAAATTTGTGCTTGATATAAGTCAGATGTTACCAAGTTTGCTGCACCAATTATTTTTGTGAGAGGAATTATCTGAGTCATATTTTCAGATTCTTCAGTTAACTCAAATGACCTGGAAATGGCATCAGCTTTGGTATTCTTTGTTCCAGGTATATGTGTTAGGGTAAAATTGAATCGATCCAGGAAAAGAGCCCATCTAACTTGTCGGGAGGATAATGTTTTATTCTTCTTGAGATATTGGAGATTCTTGTGGTCAGTAAACACCTGAAATGGTTGTGTGGTTCCTTCGAGTAGGTGTCTCCAATGTTCCATAGCCGACTTCATAGCCAATAACTCCTTATCTCCAACTGAATAGTTTCTTTCTGCAGGTGTTAGTCGACGAGAGAAGAACGCTACTGGATGAAGAAATGAGTCTGTAGGTCCTGGTTGCGATAATATTGCTCCAATTCCTACATTTGATGCGTCAACTTCCAATGTGTAAGGTAGTTCTGGATCTGGTAACCTCAAAACTGGTGCAGTAGTAAATTCTTTCTTTAGTTGTTGAAATGCTTCATCTGTTTTTGAATCCCATATATATTTCTGTTTCCCAGTTAGTTGAGTCAAAGGTTGAACGATTGAAGAGAAGTGTTTGATAAACTTTCTGTAAAAGTTTGTAAATCCCAAGAACCTCTGTAATGATTTCATGGAGGTAGGTATTAGCCAGTTTGCTATAGCTGTTAATTTTTCTGGATCCATTTGTATACCTTTGGGTGATATGATATACCCTAAAAATTTGATGGTATCTTTGTGAAATTGACATTTCTCCATCTTTGCGTACAAATGGTGGTCTCTTAGGGTTGATAAAACCCATCTGACATGTTTTTTGTGATCTGTTAAGTTTTTCGAGTATATGAGAATATCGTCCAGATACACAATGACACATACATCCATTAATTCTTTAAATATTTCATTAATAAAGAATTGGAATGTAGCTGGGGCATTTGTTAGGCCAAATGGCATTACATTATATTGGAATAAGCCGTATCTGGTTTTAAAAGCTGTCTTCCACTCATCACCAGCCTTCATACGAATTAAATTGTAAGCACCTTTTAGATCTAACTTCGTGAAGATGGTGGCTCCGTGAAGGCGTTCAATTATTTCTGGGATGAGTGGTAATGGATAACGATTCTTAATGGTGACAGCATTTAGTGCTCGATAATCTATGATCGGTCTTAGTGAACCATCTTTGTTTGTCACAAAGAATATTGCTGAAGCAATTGGAGAAGATGAGGGAGAAATAAAACCTTTTTTAAGATTTTCATCCAAGTATTCCCTCAGATGTTTTAGTTCTTTCTGTGAAAGAGGGAATATTCTTCCTGATGGTATTTCTATGCCTGGTTTAGTGTCTATCGGGCAATCGAAATGCCTGTGTGGTGGAAGTGTTTCAGCATGTTTTAAATTGAATACATCACTGAACTCTATGTATTCTTTTGGTATAGTTGAAGTCAAATGTCCTATTGTCAAGTAGGGAAAACAGGTGTCTAAACAATATTGTGATGTAAATGTGATATGATTATGTGACCAGTCAATTGATGGGTTATGTTTCTGTAGCCAAGGGTACCCTAGAATTATTGGATGAATGGATCTAGGAATAATATCATATGTTAGGAATTCTTTATGTCCGTCAGATGTGATTGTCAAGAGTGGTATTGTCTGGTGGGTGATTGGGCCCTTTAATATTTGTGTGCCATCTATAACCCTTACAAAAACGGGAGATTTTTTTCTGCATGATAGGTATTTTATTTAATTTTACAATTGATTCATCTATAAATAAACCATCTGCTCCTGAGTCAACGATTGCTTCGTTCTGCACTTGTTGAAGATCCCACTGTAATGACAAGTTTAATACAAGGAGACATGGTTTAATTTGTACTTCAGAATGACAATCTTTAATTAACTTACCCTTCTTTTGACGTAGAAGGAGAGGGCAATTGATAACTTCATGCTCTTTGCTAGCACAATATAGACACAAATTAGCTAGTCTTCTTCTTTGTTTCTCTTCCTGAGATAAAGGTCCACGTATAGCTCCTATTTCCATTGGAATAGGAGTGGAAATGGCTTTCTCAGAATAAGGATGATAAGGCTTCTTATGAGTGCCTTCTAGTTGATATCTTTCACACTTTCTTTCTCGGTATCTCCTATCTATGGAAATACTTAGTTTAATGAGGGCTTCTAATGTTTCTGGAAACTCTACCCTTGAAAGTTCATTATTCAGGTGTTCTGAAAGGCCTAATCGGAATTGATTTTTTAAACTAACTGAGTTCCACTGTGAGTCAGTGGCCCATAGCTGAAAATCAGCTATATAATCCTCTACTGGCCTTTTCCCTTGTTTCAGGGATCTCAACTTTTGTTCTGCAGTCTGTTGTTTATTAATGTCATCATACAGAACTGCCATTGTAAGGAAAAAGTTCTCAATTGAGTTAAGTAGAGGATCTTCACTTTCTATAAACCTATCAGCCCATGCACGAGGTTCGCCTGAGAGATAAGATATAGCAGTGTATACTTTTATTTTATCAGTACGGTACGTTCTTGGTTTTAATGTGAAAAGTAACATGCAAGCATTTTTATATTCGCGAAATTTAGTGCGATCACCACTAAATGGTATGGGGGGATTAACATGTGGTTCAGGTATTTCATTGGTTTTTTGAGAAATAAATTCATTGAGAATCCTTTTCAAAGTACTGTTCTCATTCTTTATTTCAGTTAATCCTTGGGCTAATATTTCCACCTTTTGATTCAGTGAAGATATTTGATTGGACATTTCTAGAAGATCCATGATTAACCTGGAATTAAGTGCAATTTTTATTCTTTTTATAGGCTTGATTATTCTGTGGTGAATACTTTTATTAATGTTATAATAAAGCTTATTTTCACCATAATTCTGAGTGTTTGTTTTCATTTTCTCCCTTATATCATAACTAGGTAAAAGGGAACCTGTATGAAAACAATATTATTGTAGGATTAGTGAAGTTAGATTATACTCTGATCTGAAAATCTGACAGTCAGAGTGACTCAAACATAATATAAGCTTTAAACAATAGAATGATGGAAAATTAGATAATATTCAATGGAAGTCTCTGTACTGTCATATTGTAAGAAAAGGAATGATCAGTGACAAGTATAAATATGTTAAGTTGAGCCTGAAGTGTAAAATATGTTTAGCTGATAAATCTGAGATTTTGTATATACATTTGTAATGACCGGAATAAGTTGTTTTACAGACTCTTTAGTTACGAGGTGGAGAGTATGGCATTTGAGGATAACGTTGGAGATCTCAATATTGGCAAGCATTAAGTTTAGTGATATGTACATACCTTAAATCCTTAGGTTTTAGGTTTTAGCCGATAAGAGCAATTGAATATGCGTGTGACTCTGAGCTGAATGATCAGCGTGTGTGGGGAGAGAGGCGCGCCGACAGCACAGCTTGTGCAGCGGCGTGTGACGTCACAGAACAACACCGCTTGAGGCGAAGTCCCGCCTTGATGCTGGTTGATCCGAGATAACAGCTAGCTGAAAGGTAAAAGAGCCTTCAGAGGTTAGAAAGTAAAATTCCAGATGATACGTAGATATCTGTTGACAAAGAGTAGTGATAATGTAACCAATATACAAGACTTTAAACTTAAGAGGTTCGTAGAAAATGGTGAGACTTAGCTTGTTGAGACCAAAGAGAGATGAAACAAACTTCCCTCAGACTGCAATAATCAAGCAATGCAGTGAGGAGAAGGAGTGTCTTAAATAGGGTAACAGACAAGGGAGGAGATCCTGATTTAAAGGAACAGTCTAGACAGGATCATGGCAGATACTCAAGCCAGGAAATCCATAAATTTTATATTAACCCAGCTGGCAATATTCATAGAGTTTACCTATAATACATTGTAAAGAAGAGTAGGTGGTAGAAATAATAAGGCAGGTCCCGCCCGCCCAAGAACAGTAGTGACCAGAACTGTTAGCCACAGGGTTATATCCCCTTACTGTACTAGGTATGCCAACTGGAATCAGTTAACCAATATAGAATGGGCACTATAGTTTGTCTTAGAATATATTATATATGCAGCCCACATTGTCTGACTGATCTAGGCAATAATCGCCTTCTTGGAGAGGAAAATTGCAGGCAATGGCAAAGGGTGAGCTATATGTGTTGAGCTGGAACAGTAGTAACATAAAACACACATGTTCAAAAGGCTGCTTATAAAATGGCAGGAGGCCTTATGGCTTGAAGTGATTTGGGGGCAGATGATATACTCTATATACCAAAACTGTAACATCAGTGGAGCAAATCTGCTAAACATATCAAGACGCCTATAATATTAGGTATATTGATTGGTAAGGCGCTGCCTCGGCCGCTGGCTACGCCTGCACCATACAAGTATAAAGCTTAACAGTCAGTACACAAGGCCCCAACAAGCAGTATTAATAGAGGAAGTAGGTAGCCAAAAGGAACATACCATATAAATACTGAAAGGGATACAGCTGCAATTAAAAAAACAATAAACAATGTAAGCCTCGGTACATGCAAATAGGTGATCGTTACTCAGAACAATATCAGGCATTATAATTGAGGAAAGGAATCCCAGTTAAGGAAACAGTTTCACAATTAGAGGTACACATAAAGACATTCCCCAACTGTAGTAGTGAATAAGACTGTCGTGAGCAACAATACTAGTAGCAGGAAATATAATTGTGGGCAACCTTCTAAAGACATTTAAATATTAACGTATGTCCCATATAAGTAACAATGTGGATCTGTGGTAGCAGGAGAACAACTTTTGCTAATGAGGCCAATATGGAGTAGGACTGTCGGTCCACAATGTGAAGGAGAGTTGTGTCTTTTGTACTTAGCCCCTTTCATCACAATTCAAGGTCTCTAAGAGGCACAGAGAAATCCCCTCTGGTTTACTGTAATAGTTCCTGCTGCTTGAATCTGCGCTATCTGTGCCATCAAAAAGGCAGAATGGGGAACCTCCAGGGTCCCACTGTCGCTCCAGCAAAGAGACGCAGCAACGGCAGTAGTATAGATGGCGAACTCCGCAGGTTTGCGACATACCTATTCCAGGACCCTGTAGTCGTAGGTCAGTAGCGCGGCCCGTGTCTTGCAGCTTTGAGAGGCGTCGGCCGGTTAGTTGACAGATGGGGGCCACGCGACTATGAGTATCTTTCACCGGTGCCGCTACCAAATCTCTGCGAGGCTGTAAATCTTGTAGTGGCAAGCTGAAATCCATCTCTTTGACAGCATCTCGCCTCTTAAGCTCCGAATCATTACAGGGCACTGAGGGAAATCTCGGTACATGAAGTAAAGATGGCGACTGTAGCATGCTGAGTGCACCTGTTGCGTGCTTCCCTTCGCAGGCATCAATAGTGTGGATAACGGGAGGTCTAAAAGCCTCATCTATTGTCTTTAATAAAGAGTCATGGTGTCGATCTAATAGATTCGCCAACTGAGTCAGAAAAAGCGCAGCCATGTTCTCAGGCACTCGGTGTCCCCGTGAGAGGTAGAGAGCAGGGATTAGAAGGGAAATTTAAACTCTTGGTGTTGCAATGTCCTCCAGTAGTGCCCAGAAGGTGGTCTTCAATGTAAATCTCCAAAATAAAGACACGAATAAGCTTTGTGAATATTATAGACTATTAAAATCACGGTATATTGTAAGAGCTCCTAAGATATGCGTCCTACTCCTGTGGTAGTTGGCTCCGCCCCCCGTGTTTACTCTTTTTAAATCATAATGACAACAGAAACTACTCAAATGACCCTGATCAAAAGTTTACATACCCTGGTGATTTTGGCCTGATAACATGTACACAAGTTGACACAAAGGTGTTTGAATGGCTTTTAAAGGTAACCATCCTCACCTGTGATCTGTTTGCTTGTAATTAGTGTGTGTGTATAAAAGGTCAATGAGTTTCTGGACTCCTGACAGACCCTTGCATCTTTCATCCAGTGCTGTACTGATGTTTCTGGATTCTGAGTCATGGGGAAAGAAAAATAATTGTCAAAGGATCTGTGGAAAAAAGGTAATTGAACTGTATAATACAGGAACGGGATATAAAATGATATCCAAGCAATTGAGAATGCAAATCAGCAGTGTTCAAACTATAATCAAGTGGAAAATGAGGCGTTCTGTTTGATAACATACTGCATTCATCTTGCCATCAATTCTGACCACATTTCCTGTGCTTTTGTAGCTCACACATCCCAAAACATCAGCGATCCACCTCCGTGTTTCACAGTAGGAATGGTGTACCTTTCATCATAGGCCTTGTTGACTCCTCTCCAAATGTAGCGTTTATGGTTGTGGCCAAAAAGCTCAATTTTGGTCTTATCACTCCAAATGACTTTGTGTCAGAAGGTTTGAGGCTTGTCTCTGTGCTGTTTGGTGTATTGTAGGCGGATACTTTGTGGCATTTGCGTAGTAATGGCTTTCTTCTGGCGACTCGACCATGCAGCCCATCTTTCTTCAAGTGCCTCCTTATTGTGCATCTTTGAAACAGCCACACCACATGTTCTGTATTTCACCTGAAGTTAATTGTGGGTTTGTCTTTGCATCCCGAACAATTTTCCCGGCAGTTGTGGCTGAAATTTTAATTGGTCTACCTGACCGTGATTTGGTTTCAACAGAACCCCTCATTTTCAACTTCTTTATTAGAGTTTGAACACTGCTGATTTGCATTCTCAATTCCCTGGATATATTTTTATATCCCTTTCCTGTTTTATACAGTTCAACTACAGTACCTTTTCCTGCAGATCCTTTGACAATTCTTTAGCTTTCCCCATGACTCAGAATCCAGAATCGTCAGTGCAGCACTGGATGAAAGATGCAAGGGTCTGTCAGGAGTCCAGAAACTCATCGACCTTTTATACAGACACACTAATTACAAACAAACAGATCACCGGTAAGGATGGCTACCTTTAATAGCCATTCAAACCCTTTTGTGTCAACTTGTGTGCATGTTATCAGGCCAAAATCACCAGGGTATGTAAACTTTTAATCAGGGTCATTTGGGGAGTTTCTGTTGTCATTATGATTTAAAAAGAGTAAACACAGTTGATTGATAATAAATGGTTTCCGCCAAACACTAACCATGAGTGAAAGAAAAGTTTTTGTGTTATCATTCATATTCTCTGAAAAATGGCCAAGAAATCATAAATTCTGCCAGGGTATGTAAACTTATGAGCACAACTGTATATATCAAGTTTGATACAGCACATTCTCTGTTATATTTGTATAACCCTGTTATGGCTAATATGACTGCGAGAAAAAAGTATTTTGGAAGGAGCTGTAAATGTATAATTGTGCGGTGGATGCATAGTATTATATATGTAAGCAACAGCCAGGATCTAAGAAGCAAGTGATTCACTAAAGTGGACAGTGCAAAAGATAAAGGATACTGAAATTTTTGCCTCCAAGGTTCAGATTGTTCCATTGAAGAGACTGAACAGCAATATATGCATAGTCAATCAGCTACATGAAGGGCTACTATTATTCATTCAATCTGCAAAAAATGTAGATTATAAGCCTGATTTATTAGCACTGTTGAAGCTATAAGTCATATTTATACATTTTTAATATATTTGAGAAAACTTTATGTGATATATAAACGGGTTAGTGCTTAGGCTGGGTTATGAAATATCACTGATAGGTGTATCCAGTTAAACCCATAAAATAATTCTCAAGAGAGGCCCAGATATTTGCATACGTTTTTTAGATATAGCTGGCAAAGGTCTATAAGTTACTGTTGATGTAATATTTTGTGAGTCTGTTTTCTTCACCTGCATGTTTATAAGCAAAAAGTTTTGTATTTGACAAATCTTGTATAAGTATTTCTTGGCGTGTGTAGAAATGTTAAAGTCAAGAGAAAACTTGTTGCTACACTTATCTTGTAATTTTAATCATTCTATACCTCGCTAGTATTACTTTATTTAGAATTGAAAAAGAGTCTGTTAAACTAGACTAAAATTGTTGTGCATTGATAATGGAGCATATATAATAATGTAATTGCTGTAATTGCTAGGAATAGGTGGGAAATCACTTGTGCACAGACAAACACTGAGTTTGTGTTTTTTTTATCACATCTGTTACACTTTTATTATATATATTGTTACTGTACTTTTTCACATGGAAAGATTTATCTGACACACTAAACAGAATTCACCAATAATGCCTCCTAAACATAAGGAAAAAAAATACTAGACCAAATGACACTAGCGTAAATACTACACCCAAAGTCACTTCCAACACACCTTTGAATCTAGAACCTCCTAACCTACTGTAAGGGTATTTACTTAACTAGAAAACCCTTGTAATTAACAAGCAGCTGCAGATCACAACTGCAGACCAATCCTATATGTTGAATTGTTACACTTGATGTATATACAATTACTACTGAGCGAGTAGTTGTGAGGTATTTCAAGTGTTAATTAATACAGGGGAGATTGTTGTGGATGTGGAGAAGGATATACACAAAAATGTACTTCCCCAAAGTACGACTGTAATAGCTTATAGTGAAGCTGTCAAGTGATAACCTGTGCACAGTACAAAGTAGCAAACATCAGAGTGACTGAATCTGCAATACAGCTGAGTAAGCAGATCGCTCTCGAGGATCTGTTTAGGATCCGATTAACAGAGGGGGAGTGGTTCAGAGGTGCTTGGATGAGTGACGGGTGACGTCACAGTAGCAGCAGCTGAGAGTCGTGTTAGTCCGTTCCCGGTGAAAGGGAAGTTGTGATGCGGTAAGAGTCCGGTGAGCTGAATAAAGGATTTGTTATGTCACAGCAGCTTATCGGATATCAGGCAGGCAGTGGGTATGTCAGAAAGGCAGTATCAGACTTGCATAAGATTACAAACATCTGGTCTCCGGTGAAATTGTTATGAGTGATCCGGACATGATTAGGTTTGCACAAGCTTGGCAAGTAGTGAGGAGTGAGAGAGCACAGAATCAACAAGTTGTAAATCTCAGAGGTTGCGTTTGATAACGCTCTGCAAAGGGAGAGAAGTTTACTCCAAACTGGTATAGAAGTGGCTTGAAAGCTTTGAGCAAGTAGAATGCGGTTAGGCAGGTTAAATCCAAAGAAACAACAGGAGCTTAGGAGAGAGGTACTATCAATGATAATCACAAATTACTAAGCACTAGGAACAGGGTGTGATCCGGATTTAAAGGGGAAGTGGGAGGAGTTTAGACATGAGAGCAGGTAAGCAAGGTAACCCTGACACCTACTTACCCAAATAGCTGGAATTATCAATCCACAGTTTGATTCATTAAAAGTAGAGATGATTTCACTAGCAAACGAAGTGAGACAGTTTAACACTAGACTAGAAAAAGCGGAGGCCAGGATCTCGTAAATATAAAGGATAGAACAAATAGCCAAGAACATTCTATTGCATTACATCAAAATAAAATCGAAGAATTGCAGATGGAGGATCGTGCTCGCTGTAATAATATTAGAATAATTGGCTTACCAGAATCGGATAAGTTCCAATATTTAATTGTATTTGCTTCTTCTGTACCTCCAGATTGATTAAATCTGCAAATGAATAGTCCACTAATGGTGGAGCCAGAGTGGGCCCAATACGTACAAGTAAAGAGGGGAACTCTAGACTAAGAGCAGTAACAGTTAAGCTATGACATTTCCAGGATAAAATGAATCTTCCTAGATGTTATAGGAAAAAATATCAGTTTATGATAGATCAACATAAGATTCTCCTATTCTCTGACTTTTTTGCAGAAACTCTTAGTAAATGTAAAGAAATGTCCCCCTTCTGCTCCAAACTTATAGAGGCAAATTATAATGCTAGACTAATGTATCCAGCAAAAATTTCTTTGACGGTTAATGGTGAAACACAAATTTTAAAAGATGCAAAAGAAGCACAAACCTTCTTAGAAGAAAAAAGGATTAAATAATTTTTATTAAAGATATCATTATTAGAGAAATCATGATTTAAACAATTTATTTATGAAGTATGTATCCTGTACAGGTGAAACTCGAAAAATTAGAATATCGTGCAAAAGTTAATTTATTTCACTAATGCAACTTAAAAGGCTCAAAGTGTCCCACTCTAATCAGCTAATTAAGCCATAACACCTGCAAAGGCTTACAGCTCATGAAAACCCCAAATCCACAATCTCAGAAAATTAGAATATTGTGAAAAGGTGCAATATTCTAGGCTCAAAGTGTCCCACTCTAATCAGCTAATTAAGCCATAACACCTGCAAAGGGTTCCTGAGCCTTTAAATGGTCTCTCAGTCTGGTATGTGGGATGTATAACTTCCCCTATTAAAAGGAAATCTGTTATAAGACAGGCTGGGAAATGTAATCCCGAGTTTGCCTGCAAGAAACTCACCTTAAAGCCCCAGAAATACCTAACCTAAATTAAAGATTCAGTAGGTTGGTGAAGTTGTAGTCCATATGGCAAAAAAAAGAGAGTGGTGGCTATTTTAATTAATAAGAACCTATCGTATAATATTCTGAATGTTGTGGGAGATCCTGAAAGAAGATTCTAAATAATAAAAAACGAAATCAATAATTAACTATTAATTTGATGTAATGTCTATGGCCCTAACTCCTTAGATAGGGAATTTTGGGATAATCTTAGTAAAACTTTTAAAATATACAGAAAAAAAATGTAATTATAGCTGGGGATTTCAATAAGGCCCCGGATTTTAAGCTTGACAGGTTTGAAAGAGGATCCCAGAATAAGAAAAGTAAAGAAGCCAAGATATTGCGAAACGTCTGTAATTCACTTGCTGTTAAAGATATTTGGCGCATACAAAACCCCAACGTAAGAACCTATACGTGTGAATCCAAAAGCCATAAAACATTCTCAAGAATTGATCTGTTCTTGATCTCTGACAAACTGTGTGGGTTAGAGATAGCAACAGATATTGCAGATATTGTCCTATCAGATCATGCTTGTAACACTATCAGTATCTAACTTGTATAACCGTTAAATACTAGATACATAAAATGTGTTTTGTGATACTAAATCAGAAAGTGAGCACTATGAGAAGTGACACCAGGTAGATATGGCGTAATTTAAGCCTTTAATATTTATAGAAATCTGAACTGTTTAGCTAACAGTCAGATATAACATTAGCACATAAGTAGTTAATCAGCAGGTTACTTTAATTCTATGAGCAAATGCAGGTTAGCATTCATATGGACAACAGACACAGGAAACTTAAACTTTAAGTACTAACCGGAGGAGATTGCACTTGTCCCATTAGTTGATGCTGCAGATAATATGCAGGGAAGAAATCCAGTGTAGAGAGAGAGAGGCGCAGTGTTTGGCGTGTGACGTCAACGCAGTTTCGAGCCGGAGCTCACTGAAGACTTTTCAGCAACTTTAAAGCTGTAACAAGTTATATAACAATGTTGGTGAAAATTACCTTTGTTAGAATGAGAGGACAGTTCTCCTTAGGTAAGTGATTGTGTCTGTGAGACCGTAGGTCATGCGGTTGAAGCATTAGCTGATTGCCAGCTGGAAGTCTGTGTAAGTGCAGCAGTCCGGTTCAGGCAAAGATGTTTGATTTAGCAAGCTGAATTGGTCTGTAAGATAAAAAGCACACTGGGGAGAATAAATTG
Source organism: Bombina bombina (assembly GCF_027579735.1). NCBI lineage: Eukaryota > Metazoa > Chordata > Amphibia > Anura > Bombinatoridae > Bombina > Bombina bombina. Next base: position 124,993,054 of record NC_069500.1, read on the forward strand.
AGGTTAGCTCACACAGATAGAAACTTTGGAGTAGCAGATAGTGGCCTTAGGAATCTAAGGTTTGTTTAAGTTGGTAGTTAGCTCAGGTAACAAGTATGACTCTCAGGAAGTTTTACAAATTACTAAGCAAAGCTTAGAGGTGTGAGCAGGTAATTTAAAGGGGGTGTGAACCTGTGATTGGTTAGAACACCTTAAAGGAAAAGCAGCAGAATGGTAATATTCTGACAATGCTATTCTAACTTTAGTTATCAAAACTAACTTAAAGGGACACTGTACCCAAATTTTTTATTTTGTGATTCAGATAGAGCATGACATTTTAAGCAACTTTCTAATTTACTCCTATTATAAAATTTTCTTCATTCTCTTGGTATCTTTATTTGAAATGTACAAATGTAAGTTTAGATGCTGGCCCATTTTTGGTGAACAACCTGGGTTGTCCTTGCTGATTGGTGGATACATTCATCCACCAATAAAAAGTGCTGTCCAGAGCACTGAAACCAAGAAAAGCCTTCTTTTTCAAATAAAGATAGCAAGAGAATGAAGAAAAATTGATAATAGGAGCAAATTAGAAAGTTGCTTAAAATTGCATGCTCTTTCTGAATTACAAAAGAAAAAAATTGGGTTCAGTGTCCCTTTAAGAAAAAAAACAAATAATTTTTCCAAATTATTTTTCCCTAAACACTTGATACATAATATTTAATTTAAAAATTGGCTCCAATCCAAGTGGTTTGAGTTCCATAATTAAAAAAAATATATACAAACAAACCAGACATTTTTTGGGAGACTGCAAAATGTTTTATTAGAGGATAAATTAAAGCTTCAACTAGCCAATGGTCTCACGAATAGTTATAAAGCATATATCCTAACATCGAGCAAACAAAATTGGGATAAGTATATCAAAGCAAAGTCAGAGAGAGATATATTTTTAAAACAATAAACAGCTATTGGTAAAATGAGACAGAAAGCACTATATGGGGGCTATACAGGACACTCACCTAAATACCTAGCCTGGGTCACTAAGAAAAGATCAGACAACAGTATTTTGGTGGTTAAATCAGGATCTCAGAGATTTACTAACAATTCAGATATTAATTTTTTTTTCAGTTTTATCAGGAATTATATGCAGAAAGAGAGTTCATTTTAAAAATAAACATTTATTTTGGCAAAATGTCAAAATTCCTAAGATACCTCTGGATCAATTAGCGGAACTTATTCAATCTATCTCTATCGAGGAAATTAAAGAAAGTATTAAGACCGCTAAATTAAACAAAGCCCCAAAGCCCCAGGCCCTGATTCTCTCCCGGACGAATTTTATAAAATTTAGCAAGAACAAATAACTCCTGTTTTACATAAATTGTTTAATGAATATTGCTCTGATTTAAAAAAAAATGGCAAAGATCTAGAAAACCTTGTATAGGCTGATATCGTTACTTAATGTAGACTATAGGGGCGCGATCCGATATCGATCGCAGTTTGCGGCGCAAGCGAGGAGACCGGCGTCGCCCGCAGTTTCAGCTCGCAACTCGAGCCATCCCATATAGGTCGCCGTCAGATGCTAACGTGCCGTAAGTCTCACAAACCAGCGATGTCCAGAAATCTGCGCAAGTACAAATTTCTGGCGTCGCCAGTGACTTGCGCCACGTTAGAATCTGCCGGCGCCTATAAAACCTGACTAAAGTCTAAAACACCCGCACTGTCTAACACGCCTCCCTAACATAGCCCGCACTGTCTAACACGCCTCCCTAACATAGCCCGCACTGTCTAACCCTCTATCCGCTATCCCCCCTCACTATCCTAACAATAAAAAAGCTATTAACCCCTAAACCGCCGCTCCCGTACCCCGCCGCAACCTAATAAAGTTATTAACCCCTAAACCGTCGCTCCCGTACCCCGCCGCCAGCTATATTATATCTATAACCCCCTAAAGTGAGCCCTTAACACCGTCGCCATCTATATTAAAATTATTAACCCCTAATCTAATCCCCCTATACCGCCGCCAGCTATATTAATATTATTAACCCCTAATGTAAGCCCCTTACACCGCCGCCATCTCTATTAAAATGATTAACCCCTAATTTAATCTACCTACCCCGCCGCCAGCTATATTATCTATATTAACCCTAAGTATATTATAGTTAATATAGTTATTACATTATATATATTAACTATATTAACCCTAATTATATTAGGGTTAATATAGTTACTATAGTATTTATATTAACTATATTAACTCTATCTAACCCTAACTACATTTATATTAAATTAATCTAATTAATTTATAAACTAAAATATACCTATTTAAATCTAAATACTTACCTATAAAATAAACCCTAAGATAGCTACAATATAATTAATAATTACATTGTAGCTATGTTAGGGTTAATATTTATTTTACAGGTAAATAGTTAATTATTTTAACTAGGTATAATAGATATTAAATAGTTATTAACTATTTAATATCTACCTAGTTAAAATAATTACCCAATTACCTGTAAAATAAATCCTAACCTAAGTTATAAATACACCTACACTATCAATAAATTTAATAAACTACAAACATCTATCTAAAAATACAATTAAATTAACTAAACTAAATTACAAAAAAAAACAAACACTAAATTACAAAAAATAAAAAAAAGATTACAAGATTTTTAAGCTAATTACACCTATTCTAAGCCCCCTAATAAAATAATAAACCCCCAAAATAAAAAAAATTCCCTGCCCTATTCTAAATTAAACAAATTTCAAAGCTCTTTACCTTACCAGCCCTTAAAAGGGCCTTTTGTGGGGCATGCCCCAAAGAATTCAGCTCTTTTGCATTCAACAAATACAATCCCCCCCCCCCATTACAACCCACCACCCACATACCCCTATTCTAAACCCACCCAAACCCCCCTTAAAAAAGCCTAACACTACCCCCCTGAAGATCTCCCTACCTTGTCTTCACCACACCGGGCCGAACTCCTGATCCGATCCGGGCGATGTCGTCCTCCAAGCGGCAAAGAAGAATTCTTCCTCCGGCGACGTCTTCCTCCAAGCGGCAGCAAAGTCTTCATTCTTCCGGCGGCATCTTCAATCTTCTTTCTTCGCTCCGCCGCCGCGGAGCATCCATCCCGGCCGACTGCTGAACTTGGAATGAGGTACCTTTAAATGACGTCATCCAAGATGGCGTCCGCCGAATTCCGATTGGCTGATAGGATTCTATCAGCCAATCGGAATTAAGTTAAAAAAATCTGATTGGCTGATTGAATCAGCCAATCAGATTCAAGTTCAATCCGATTGGCTGATCCAATCAGCCAATCAGATTGAGCTCGCATTCTATTGGCTGATCGGAACAGCCAATAGAATGCGAGCTCAATCTGATTGGCTGATTGGATCAGCCAATCGGATTGAACTTGAATCTGATTGGCTGATTCAATCAGCCAATCAGATTTTTTTAACTTAATTCCGATTGGCTGATAGAATCCTATCAGCCAATCGGAATTCGGCGGACGCCATCTTGGATGACGTCATTTAAAGGTACCTCATTCCAAGTTCAGCAGTCGGCCGGGATGGATGCTCCGCGGCGGCGGAGCGAAGAAAGAAGATTGAAGATGCCGCCGGAAGAATGAAGACTTTGCTGCCGCTTGGAGGAAGACGTCGCCGGAGGAAGAATTCTTCTTTGCCGCTTGGAGGACGACATCGCCCGGATCGGATCAGGAGTTCGGTCCGGTGTGGTGAAGACAAGGTAGGGAGATCTTCAGGGGGGTAGTGTTAGGCTTTTTTAAGGGGGGTTTGGGTGGGTTTAGAATAGGGGTATGTGGGTGGTGGGTTGTAATGGGGGGGGGGATTGTATTTGTTGAATGCAAAAGAGCTGAATTCTTTGGGGCATGCCCCACAAAAGGCCCTTTTAAGGGCTGGTAAGGTAAAGAGCTTTGAAATTTGTTTAATTTAGAATAGGGCAGGGAATTTTTTTTATTTTGGGGGTTTATTATTTTATTAGGGGGCTTAGAATAGGTGTAATTAGCTTAAAAATCTTGTAATCTTTTTTTTATTTTTTGTAATTTAGTGTTTGTTTTTTTTTGTAATTTAGTTTAGTTAATTTAATTGTATTTTTAGATAGATGTTTGTAGTTTATTAAATTTATTGATAGTGTAGGTGTATTTATAACTTAGGTTAGGATTTATTTTACAGGTAATTGGGTAATTATTTTAACTAGGTAGATATTAAATAGTTAATAACTATTTAATATCTATTATACCTAGTTAAAATAATTAACTATTTACCTGTAAAATAAATATTAACCCTAACATAGCTACAATGTAATTATTAATTATATTGTAGCTATCTTAGGGTTTATTTTATAGGTAAGTATTTAGATTTAAATAGGTATATTTTAGTTTATAAATTAATTAGATTAATTTAATATAAATGTAGTTAGGGTTAGATAGAGTTAATATAGTTAATATAAATACTATAGTAACTATATTAACCCTAATATAATTAGGGTTAATATAGTTAATATATATAATGTAATAACTATATTAACTATAATATACTTAGGGTTAATATAGATAATATAGCTGGCGGCGGGGTAGGTAGATTAAATTAGGGGTTAATCATTTTAATAGAGATGGCGGCGGTGTAAGGGGCTTACATTAGGGGTTAATAATATTAATATAGCTGGCGGCGGTATAGGGGGATTAGATTAGGGGTTAATAATTTTTATATAGCTGGCGGCGGGGTAGGTAGATTAAATTAGGGGTTAATAATTTTTATATAGGTGGCGGCGGTGCAAGGGGTCAGATTACGGGATAGATAAGGTAGATGGCGGCGGTTTTAGGGGCTCACAGTAGGGGGTTAGTTTATGTAGATGGCGGCGGGGTCCGGGAGCGGCGTTTTAGGGGGTAATAACTTTATTAGGGATTTCGGGGGGGGATCGCGGTTGACAGGGAGATAGACATTGCGCATGCGTTAGGTGTTAGGTTTATTTTAGCAGATCGCGGTTGACAGGGAGATAGACATTGCGCATGCGTTAGGTGTTAGGTTTATTTTAGCAGCCAGTTTAGGAAGTTACGGGTCTCCAATAGTCAGCGTAAGGCTTCTTACGGCTGCTTTTTGTGGCGAGGTGAAAATGGAGTAAGTTTTCTCCATTTTCGCCACGTAAGTCCTTACGCTGCATATTGGATACCAAACTGCGCGGGTTTGGTATACCTGCCTATGGCCCAAAAAACTGCGGGCGACGGCAGAAATATACGCGCGTAACTTCTAGCTTACGCCGTATATAGGATACCAAATCCGCGCAATTATTGGCGTCGCCGGCTTTTGCGGGCGACGATTTTTATCGGATCGACCCCTAAGTTGTTAACATTTATTCTATCTAAGAGACTACAAAAATGTCTTGATCCTCTAATTCACCATGATTAGGTAGGTTTCATGACAGGCCAAAATTCAGTGAAAAACTTGCGTAAAATCACAGTATTGCTGGAATGGTTCTGGAATAAGTTCAATTCCAAGAAATCATAAAAAAAAAAGACTTAGCAATTCTTACAATCGATGCCGAGAAGGCATTCAACTCAATAATCTGGGATCACCTGTTTACTTTCCTAGACCAGTGTGGGTTTAAAGGCCAATTTCAGCAATTTGTTCATATTATTTACAAGAATCTTTTTTCTTCCCTAATTATTAATAGTGAAATATCAGATAGATTTAGGTTAAACAGAGGTACTAGGCAAGGATGCCCCTTTTCGCCACTTCTTTTCAATTTATTACTGGGACAGTTAGCGATATTCCTAAAACAGGAATTGAAAGCGATTTATTTGGGGAAATATATTATGACTCTGTTACTTTATGCAGACGCCTTACTTATTTTTTTTAGTAATACTGCTCAGAGCATTCACCAATTAACTTATACTATAGACATCTATAGTTCTATCTCAGGATATAAAATTAATGTAGTAAAATCAGAGCTACTTTGGATACTGAGAACTCCTTCTAGTATAGAAAGTCATCCTTTCAAGGAAGTAAAAGTCTTCAAATATTTAGGTATAATTCTCAGTACAAATCCATCGCAGTGGTATGCGCTTAATTTTCCTGGTTTCTTTGAATATTGTAAAAAAAATAAATAGAGCAGTGTATGAATTTACCTCTCCCTTTCTCAGCACAAACTGTACTAATTAAAGTAGTTTTATTCCCTAAACTATTATATCTGCTTCAAAACCTGCCGCTCTTATTATCTAGGAAAGATATAAGTATGTTTAATTGCCTATGTTCTTATTTTATATGGCAAGGCAAAAGACCACGAGTATCTATGATGAAAATATCTATGGATAAAAATGCTGCTGGAATGGCGTTTCCGAATATCCGATACTACAACTGGGTATCTCTGTTTAAATACACAGTAGATTGGATCACTAAGAAAGAATATGTTACTTTTCTGGAAATAGAATCAGATTTAGTATCTCCATTTTCTTTAAATGCGATTCTACACTACCCCCCATCTAAATTACCGTCTAATGTTATCATCATGACATCATTTGTTAGCATTATAAGAGCATGGCATAAAATATGTGCAGAAATAAATGTTATACCATATATATCAAACTATTTACCGATTGCTGGTAATCCAAAATTTCTAGCCGGATTAGGGCGATCAATTTATTTAGAGTGGAATAACCAAGGGCTTGTATGAGGATTCATCTGATTCTGAGGCTCTCTCATCAGAGAATGAACCTGATAATTATTATTTATTTATTTATTTATTATTATTTATTTATATTCGTTCTCTTCTGAATTAAGTTTTAGTCACTTTAGGGGTTGAAGAAGCTAAACCTTCTGATGATAAACCCTGTAATCGTTTAAATTCAGTATATAAAACTGCTGCCAATCTCCCTTTTTTCCCCTGTACCTGACACTGTCTCTGATATGATTTCTAAAGAATGGTAACTCTTTTACAAAAAAAAAACTATATCTTTTTCCTAGTGCTAATTTAGAATAATAAGAAACAGTCTCCAAAGTTGATGGGGCCATTTCCACTCTAGTTAAACGTACTACTATACCTTTGGAAGACAGTACTTCCTTTAAAGATCCTTTAGATAGAAAACTTGAATCTTATCTAAGAAGGACATATTTACATACTGGCTATATTCTTAGACCATCCATATCTATTGCTGACGTAGCTGCTGCCTCTACTTTTTGGTTATCTAGTCTTGCTCAGCAATTATCCTCTAATACTGAATGTTCAGACATTCTGTATTAATTTCAATATGCGAATAATTTTATTTGCGATTCAGTATTTGATATCATGAAGATCAACATTAAGACAATAGGGTAGACTTATTATATGTTGGACAGACATTATACCCTTTAGCAGATCATGTCCGCCTGACATCACTAAATGCTGACAGCATACACTGTCAGCATTAAACATTGCACAAGCATTTCTGGTAAAATGCTTGTGCAATGCTGCCCCCTGCACATTCATGGCAAATCGGGCGCAAGCAGGGGGTGTCAATCATCCCTATCGTATCCGATCGAAAAGATTGCTGTCCACCACCTCAGAGGTGGCGGATGAGTTAAGGAGCAGCGGTCTTACGACCGTTGCTTCTTAACTTTTGTTTCTGGCGAGCCAGAAGGCTCACGTGGAAAAAGCTGCATCTGCAGCATGATAAATATACCTCAATGTCCTTAGCTATTCTTTCTAGAAGAGTTTTATGGCTTCAATCATGGAATGCTGATATAGTAATTAAAACAAGATTACTATCTCTTTTTTTTCAGGGAAAAAATCTATTTGGTTCCCAACTAGATTCTATTATTTCCACTATTACTGGAGGTAAGGGAGTATTCCTTCCTCAAGACAAAAAGTCTAAGGGGAAATTTAAGGCTCCCAATCATTTTTGTTTCTTTCGTCAAAACAAAGAAAAAAACCTTCCCCCTCCCCTAAAGCCCCTGGTTCTAACTGGAGACTTGTCCAAAATTCTTGGATTCAGAATATAATTTCTCATGGATATCGAATTGGATTCAGAATAAGACCTCCTTTGAGAAGATTTTTTTCTCACTAATAATCCAAGACATCCGCTAAATTGTTTAGGCTTTTCTGAAATGTGTTTCAGATCTAGAAAATATTATTATTATTATTATTATTATTATTATCATTTATTTATAAAGCACCAAAGAATAAAAAACATTACAGGGATACAGTAATACACAAACAAGTACAGTAGGGGTAAATAACAGTTGTAGGTGCAATAATTCAGTTATACAAAAGGAGAGGAATGCCCTGACCTTGAGCCCAATCAGTAATAGTTCACTTTAAACACAAAGTGGTCTGCAGGTAGAAAGGCTCTCAAGCTTACAATCTAAAGGAGAGGGAATGGACACAGAAGGCAAGGGAGAAAGTAAATATGTCTGATATAAGGCAGAGTGAACTGAGAGCGAGTGATCACATGGGGGGGACGTGTGGTGATTGAGCAAGTGAGGTTTGGAAAAGTGTAAAAGAATGTGGTAAAATGTCAGTACAAAGGCTGCGAGTCTGAAGTGGTTTCTCTATCCTGGATTATTAGTGACAGCTGCACATAATTACTGTTAGAAGGTGTGTGTGTATGTGTATATATATATATATATATATATATATATACCCTGTTCCAAATACCCTTTTTCTACCCTGTTCCAAATTAACTACTAAAGGAGGGTGTTCCACATTATTAAGCAAAGCACAATTTTCAAGCAATATGGGGAAGAAAAAGGATCTCTCTGCTGCCGAAAAGAGTGAAATAGTTCAATGCCTTGGACGAGGTATGAAAACATTAGATATTTCACGAAAAAGTAAGCGTGATCATCGCACTATTAAAAGATTTGAGGCTGATTCAGAGCACAGACGGGCTTGTGCAGATAAAGGCACATTGAGGAAGATTTCTGCCAGATCCATGCATCGGATCAAGAGAGCAGCTGCTAAAATACCATTACATAGCAGCAAACAGATATTTGAAGCTGCTGGTGCCTCTGGAGTCCCACGGACATCAAGGTGTAGAGTCCTCCAGAGTCTTGCAACTGTGCATAAACCTTCCATTCGGCCACCACTAACCAATGCTCACAAGCAGAAATGGCTGCATTCTGCAGAAAAATACATGAAAACTAATTTTCAAACAGTCCTGTTCACTGATGAGTGCCGTGTAACCCTGGATGGTCCAGATGGCTGGAGTAGTGGATGGTTGGTGGGCAGCCACCCTGTTCCAACAAGGCTGCTACATCAGCAAGGCAGTGGTGGAGTCATGTTTTGGGCCGGAATCATGGGAAGAGAGTTTGTCGGCCCCTTTAGGGTCCCCAAAGGTGTAAAGATGACCTCTGCAAAGTATGTGGAGTTCCTGACTGACCACTTCCTTCCCTGGTACAGAAGGAAGAACTATGCTTTCCGTAATAAAATCATCTTCATGCATGACAATGCACCATCTCATGCTGCAAAGAATACCTCTGCATCAATAGCTGCTATGGGGATAAAAGGAGAGAAAGTCATGGTGTGGTCTCCATCCTCCCCTGACCTCAATCCTATTGAGAACCTTTGGAGCATCCTCAAGCAAAAGATCTATGAGGGTGGGAGGCAGTTTACATCCAAACAGCAGCTCTGGGAGGCTATTCTGACATCTTGCAAACAAATTCAAGCAGAAACTGTCCAAAAACTCACAAGTTCAATGGATGCAAGACTTGTGAAGCTGCTATCAAATAAGGGGTCCTATGTTAAAATGTAACGTGATCTGTTAAAATGTTTAAAAAGTTAAAATGTTGTTCAAAGTTTGACTGAAATAGCTTTTGATTTCAGTAAATATGCTACAAACACAACAAATGACAGTTTTCAGTTCTTTACAATCTATAAAGTGTTTTGAAACTTATTGAGCGTAATAATTTGGAACAGTGCATTGTAAGTTTTTTATTTTGAAAAAAATACTGTTATCATTAGGAGGTTTGTTCAATAAAATTTGAATTGTACTCTTAATAGTTGATAACATGAGAATTATGCTGACTGTTATTTACATCAATTATTTGGGTAAATGAGAAAGATATCATTGGCATAATAATTTGGAACAGGGTGTATATATATATATATATATATATATATATATTAAGGTAATCTATAGGGTGGATGGTGGTGGGAAGGGATCGGAGGGCTAGTACTTGCAAATCTGGAGTCTGATGTTAGGTGTGAGTCTTGTAAAATTTATTTGCAAATCTGGAGTCTGATGTTAGGTGTGAGGCATGTAAAATGTCTTTGCAAATCTGGAGTCTGATGTTAGGTGTGAGGCTTGTAAAATGTCTTTGCAAATCTAATACATGGGAGTGTTTGTCACAATTCCCTTACAGCAACAAGGGATGGGTTTTTATTCAAACCTCTTCATTTTACCAAAAAATGAAAATTCCTTCAGACCCATTTTGGATCTGAAAACTCTAAACAAATTTGTGAGAATTCCAACTTTCAAGATGGAAACTATAAGGACTATTCTGCCTTTTGTTCAGCAAGATCACTTTATGTCCACAATAGACTTACATGATGCTTACCTTCACATCCCTATCCATCCAGAACATTATCAATTTATGAGGTTCTCTTTTTTGGAAAAGAATTACTAGTTTGTGGCTCTTTCTTTTGGCCTAGCAACAGCTCCAAGAATATTTCCAAAGGTTCTCGGTGCACTTCTATCTGTAATCAGAGTGCAGGGTATTGCAGTGTTTCCTTATTTGAACAATATCTTGTTACTAGCTCAATCTTTTCATTTAGCAAAATCTCACACAAAACAACTGTTGTCATTCCTTCAAAAACATGGTTGGAGGATCAATTTACAAAAAGTTTCTTGATTCCTCAGACAAAGGTCACCTTTTTAGGTTTCCAAATAGATTCAGTGTCCATGACTCTTTGCTTGACAGAAAAGAGATGAATGAAATTGGTTTTAGCTTGTCTAAACCTTCAGTCTCTATCAATCCCTTCAGTGGCTATGTGTATAAAAGTTCTAGGTCTCATGATTGCAGCATCAGACATGATCCCTTTTGTTCGATTTCATATGAGACCTCTTCAACTTTGCATGCTGCGCGTATGGTGCAAGGACTATACTCAAATATCACAACTGATATTCTTAGATCTCAAGACACAACTTTCTCTGACTTGGTGGTTAACCACCACTTTATTCTTCAGGGGGATTCCTTTGCTCCTCCTACCTGGTCTGTGATCACCACAGATGCAAGTCTTACAGGTTGGGGAGCCGTCTGGGGGAATCCTCAGGAGGCGAGGTTACCAATCAATATCTTGGAATTATATGCTCTTTTCAGGGCTCTTCAGACTTGGTCTCTATTGAAGAATGAGTCTTATCTACATTTTCAGACAGACAATATCACAACAGTGGCATATGTCAATCATCAAGGGGGAACTCAAAAATCCTTAGCCATGATAGAAGTAACTGTAACTGTAATGTAGGTGGTGGTGATGTTAAGGGTGTCAGATTAGGGGTTAATAACTGTAATGTAGGTGGCGGCGATGTTAGGGGCAGCAGATTAGGGGTTAGTAACTGTAATGTAGGTGGTGGTGATGTTAAGGGTGGAAGATTAGGGGTTAATAACTATAATGTAGGTAGCGGCGATGTTAAGGGCGACAGATTAGGGGTTAATAAGTGTATTTAGGTGTCAGGGAAGTTAGGGGCAGCAGATTAGGGTTTAATAAATGTAATGTAGGTGGCAGCAATTTTAGGGGCAGCAGATTAGGGGTTAAAGTGAAGGTAAAGTTTTAAGATTTGGAAGACATCAATGCATTATTTAATCTCACCATAATCTAATCGCTAACTTTTTTTTAATATATTACTTTTATATTTATCAATTTATATATATTTATCAATCCCTACCATTTCTAGTGTGACTCCTCCCAACCTCTATTTCCCGCTTTGCAAGTCTGTGACGTATAGAGCGGTCCCACCAGCTCTATACATCTCTCAAAAGCGCGTTCACGATGCTCAGTTCAACTGCGCCTGCGCAAATCACGATTGCACTCTCTATTGCGTATGCGCAAATCGGCAAACCCATTATCCAATGCGCATGCGTTAATCTGCTTGTAAACATAGTATTTAATGAATAACTATATTCATTCAGTACTATGTTATGCGAGACAGAAAGCAGCTGCATTCTTCATATCACTCATCCGATGACGTAGTATGGGAATTCCAACATTATACAAATACGCATGAGCGAAAACGGGAGCGTACATGGATTCCTATGTGTTGGGAAAAAAAGTATAGCTCATGCGCATAACATCAAGGAAGCGGATGACGTGGAGTGACGGCCTCCTAACGGCCAGATTTTCAATTGGGTAACTGAAAACGTGATTGAGACAAAAAAAAAAACACACAGGTTGAATTTGCGGAGCTTCAAAAAGTGATTTATTACGGCGATTACATTATTTACACTGAAATTTAAAAAAAATTATGAATGAAAGTCATATTGATTTCGGACAAAGAATGTTTTTCAAGATCGACAACAAGGTAACTTTACCTTCATTTTAATAACATTATGTAGGTTGCGGTGATGTTGGGGGTGTTTAGACGTGGTTTTTATGTTAGGGTGTTAGGTTTAAACATAACTTTTTCTTTCCCCATAGACATCAATGGGGCTGCGTTACAGAGCTTTTGTTTCCGCGATCGTAGGTGTTAGGCTTTTTTTTTGCCAGCTCTTACCATTGATGTCTATGGGGAAATCGTGCACGAGCACGTCACAGCAGCGCTTGTATTTGGGTTAGGCATGGAGCTCAATGCCACCATATCGCCCGCGCAAGCTGTTTTTTTTTCAAACCTGTAATAGCAGCGCTATGAAAGGTGAGCAATGAAAATAACGTACACAAAATTAGCGAGCAGTCATAACGCCATAACTTGTAATCTAGCCGTTAGTTAGTTCTTCACTTCTGAAGAGAGAGGTTGAGAGAGGTGCTCTGCAAGCAAGTTTTTATTACAGTTGTGCTCATAAGTTTACATACCCTGGCAGAATTTATGATTTATTGGCCATTTTTCATAGAATATGAATGAACACAAAAACCTTTCCCTCATGGTTAGTGTTTGGCTGAAGCCATTTATTATCAATCAACTGTGTTTACTCTTTTTAAATCATAATGACAACAGAAACTACCCAAATGACCCTGATCAAAAGTTTATATACCCTGGTGATTTTGGCCTCATAACATGCACACAAGTTGACACAAATGGGTTTGAATGGCTTTTAAAGGTAACCATCCTCACCTATGATCTGTTTGCTTGTAATTAGTGTGTTTGTATAAAAGGTCAATGAGTTTCTGGACTCCTGACAGACCCTTGCATCTTTCATCCAGTGCTGCACTGACGTTTCTGGATCCTGAGTCATGGGGAAAGAAAAATAATTGTCAAAGGATCTGTGGAAAAAAGGTAGTTGAACTATATAATACAGGAAAGGGATATAAAAAGATATCCAAGGCGGTACCAGGCAGGGATGCCCCTTATCTCCCTTGCTATTTGTATTAGCTATGGAGGTTCTGGCCTCCAAAATCCGCCAAAATCCTGCAATAGAGGGACTTAGGATCCAAAATATAGACTATAAATTGTCGCTTTACGCAGACGATATCTTATTGACGCTGACTAATCCGCTATCGTCCCTAAAAGCATTACAACTGGAATTTGATCTATTTAGCTCCCACTCCTACTTTAAAATTAATACGACTAAATCAGAAGTACTAGGAGTAGCAGTATCTGATACACTCCTACAACACATTAGCAATCAATTTCACTTCTCTATTCAAAAACACTCCCTGACATATCTTGGCATACAGATAGCAAGAACAAAGGAGGAACTTTACACATTAAATTACATGAAACTGTTAAAAGAACTACAAGTAGAGATTAACGGATGGAAAACCAAATGCCTGTCCTGGCTTGGCAGGATACAGGCCTTTAAGATGTCACTTTTACCACGAATATTATATCTCTTCCAAACGGTACCCATTGCATTACCTAAAGCATACCTGAATAAGCTCCAAGCTAACGTAAACTCATTTATCTGGCAGAACAAGATGCACAGAGTTTCAAAGAAAACTTTATACAGGGATAGATATACAGGAGGTTTGGGGGTACCCAATCTCCTTTATTACAAACAGGCAACCATGTTAACTAGAATCATAGATTGGTGCAAACATTCAAATAATAAAGAATGGGTAAAGTTAGAACACAATCTAACCTGTGTAACCAGCTTAGGGAGCCTGTGTTGGCTCAACAAAAAGCAAAGGAGACTTGGTAGTTCACCTCCAAGCATAGTAGCAGAAACTTTCAATGTATGGGACACAATATTAAAAAATAAAAAAGACATCTCATCTATCCCAGGCCCATTAACCCCCCTACTGGCAAACACTGACTCCCCGATAGGACACTACAAAATAGAGGAAGAAACTACGAACATACATTGCTGCGTACCATATACTTGCTTAGATAAGGGTAAACTATTGACTAGAAAAGAAATGATGGACAAAAATATTTTTGCAGGACAGAACTGGTATGAATATTTCCAACTGTCACATTATAGCAATCATAACAAGGAAAAAAGAGACCTAATTAGGCCACTAACCACATTTGAATCAATATGCTATACTCCAGGTACATAAAAAAAAGGGTTGTCCCAGTCATACAAATTATTAGTGGCAATGCATTCCACCCAATTACCCACATACACTAAGGCATGGGAGAGGGAGTTGCAAGGGTCCTTAACACCAAATGAGTGGCAAACCATTTTCCAGCAGATGGGGAAAGCCCCATCTTCTATGAATGCTACAGAAACCAACTTGAAATTACTTACCAGATGGTACTTAACCCCCAAAAGGTTATCTGGTATTTACTCAAGCACTAGCAATCTATGTTGGAGGGATTGTGGACAAGAGGGAAATATGTCTCACATATGGTGGAATTGCCCCTCCATAAAAACATATTGGATCAGCTTGCATTCAGAGATAGAGAAGAAAGTAGCAATACATTTAGAATGTAGCCCGTTTGTACTCTTGTTAAATAAGACACCTAAAATAAAATGCAAACTGAGAGCAAGACTACTGTATATTTTGTTAAATTGCGCTAGACAACTAATACCTAGACTTTGGAAGCAGATAAGGGTACCCAGTGTACAAGACTGGAGAGAACAGGTCACTAGAGTGCTATCACTGGAAAAATATCACTACCAGCATACTAATCGCATTGATGACTATCACTCCATGGTGTTTCTGTGGGAGGAGTATCTGGGATCAGTATAGGCACCGCATATAAGCATAATTACTTCAGGCACTTTTAACACAGTCGGGGTAAAGAGACACGAAATGGATGGGGGTATGCGGCGAAGCAGCATCTCATTTGATTTAATGTATTTGAGTTTTGATGACACATTCAGTTTGTTTAGAGTTTTACCAATAAAACCTGAATTAGTGAGTTGGAATTTATAAAAAATATATTGTTGTAATCGGGATAAGGGAATCAAATGGTTGTGAAAGAGATTTACAAACTGTAACATGTGTTTTTTTTTTGTTTTGTTTTTTGCAGACTGCAATATTGACACTGTATTGTAGATTCCTTTTTTTCCTCATTATTGTTAAAATGTTGAAAATACCAATAAAAATCAAAATAAAAAAAATAAATAAAAAAAAAGATATCCAAGGAATTGAGAATGCAAATCAGCAGTGTTCAAACTATAATCAAGTGGAAAATGAGGCGTTCTGTTTGATAACATACTGCATTCATCCTGCCATCAATTCTGACCAAATTTCCTGTGCTTTTGTAGCTCACACATCCCAAAACATCAGCGATCCACCTCCGTGTTTCACAGTAGGAATAGTGTACCTTTCATCATAGGCCTTGTTGACTCCTCTCCAAATGTAGCATTTATGGTTGTGGCCAAAAAGCTCAATTTTGGTCTCATCACTCCAAATGACTTTGTGCCAGAAGGTTTGAGGCTTGTCTCTGTGCTGTTTGGCGTATTGTAAGTGGGATACTTTGTGGCATTTGCGTAGTAATGGCTTTCTTCTGGCGACTCAACCATGCAGCCCATCTTTCTTCAAGTGCCTCCTTATTGTGCATCTTGAAACAGCCACACCACATGTTCTATATTTCACCTGAAGTTATTTGTGGGTTTGTCTTAGCATCCCGAACAATTTTCCTGGCAGTTGTGGCTGAAACTTTAATTGGTCTACCTGACTATGGTTTGGTTTTAACAGAACCCCTCATTTTCCACTTCTTTATTATACACTGCTGATTTGCATTCTCAATTCCTTGGATATCTTTTTATATCCCTTTCCTGTTTTATACAGTTCAACTAACTTTTCCCACAGATCCTTTGACAATTCTTTTGCTTTCCCCATGACTCAGAATCCAGAATCGTCAGTGCAGCACTGGATGAAAGATGCAAGGGTCTGTCAGGAGTCCAGAAACTCATTGACCTTTTATACAGATACACTAATTACAAGCAAACAGATCACCGTTGAGGATAGCTACCTTTTATAGCCATTCAAACCCCTTTGTGTCAACTTGAGTGCATGTTATCAGGGCAAAAAAATCAGACTTTTGATCAGGATCATTTGGGGAGTTTCTGTTGTCATTATGATTTAAAAAGAGTAAACACAGTTGATTGATAATAAATGGCTTCAGCGAAACACTAACCATGAGTGAAAGGAAAGTTTTTGTGTTATAATTCATATTCTCTGAAAAATGGCCAAGAAATTATAATCTCTGCCAGGGTATGTAAATTTATGAGCACAACTGTATTTTCTATTCTCATTTCTTGGAAGCTCAGACCTTTTGGGTTTCATGTCCCTTTAAAGTCTGCTCCAGAGCCGCAATGCACTACTGCTCCAGAGCTGAACATTAGTAACTGGTAGCTAAACAAAATATGCCTCTCACTATTAGCTTACTAAGAGTTCCAGAACATTTCTCTAATAAATGTTCTAACAAATAAGAGTATACTTACTTACTTATTGCACGTTTATGTCCCTATTGCAGCACATTTATTGAATTACATCTACAGAAATATCCTTAAAGATTGTAATATAAAATGTTTAATTATATGTAGCAAAAAAAAACAAACCAAGCAAAGAAGAAACCACATTACAATATACTTTCCTGTAGCTTAATTCTGAAAGCTGTGGCTTTTCAATTTCCGTTAAAAGCAGAAGTGCAGTCTCCAGATATAACACCATTATATTTCACACAGTCATTGGGGCCTATGTATCAAAGGTCTTGCGGACCTGATCCGACAGTGCGGATTAGGTCCGCAAGACCTCGCTGAATGCGGAGAGCAATGCGCTCTCCGTATTCAGCATTGATCGGGTTGATTGACACCTCCCTGCTGGCGGCCCATTGGCCACGAGTCTGTAGAGGGCGGCCCATTGGCCCTCTGCAGACTCGTGGCCAATGGGCCGCCAGCAGGGAGGTGTCAATCGACCCGATCATACTTCATCGGGTTGAATTGTGGCAATTCCTGTCCGCCTGCGGACACGGTTATGGACTGCTCCATAACTTGTTTTCTAGCGAGTCTGAAGACTCGTAAGAAACACGGGCCCTCATGCTCCATTCGGAGCTTGTTAAATGGGCCTCATTGGCTGGACACTACAGCAAGCAATTTATAACTTTCCCGAATTGGCCTCATAGAATGAAACCTAGGTTTCTTAACTCCAGATGATATCTGAACTAGAGCTCAGGTAAAATAATCAGCTGTTGGGTAAGAGCAGGTTAGTAACCATGGTTACGGATCAGCTGATTATTCCACCAGGGCTCTAGTTAAAGGGACAATAAAGTCAAAATTAAATTTTCATGATTCAGATAGGGCATGGAATTTTAAACAATTTTCCCATTTATTTTTATCATCAAATTTGCTTTTCCAAATTTATTTTTATCATCAAATTTGGTATTCTTTGTTGAAAGCTAAACATAGGTAGGCTCATGTGCTCATTTCTAAGCCACTGAAGGCTTCCTCTTATCTCAGTGGATTTTTACAGTTTTTCACAGTTAGACAGTTCTAGTTCATGTGTGCCAAAATAAATAGCATTTGGCTAGATTACTAGCTTTGCGGTACAACTATTACCACTGAAAAATTGGCCATTGCGCCAGGAACACATATTACGCGTCGCGGCAGTATAGCTGTAACGCAAGGATTTTAGCCTGTAACGCAACGTCCATTCCGCACTCAAAAAAATTATGTTTGAGTGTGGGATTTTAATAGCGCCGGTATTACAGGTTGTGCATTCAGGCTAAAATGCTTGCGTTACAGCCTATACCAACACCATCCATACCGCCATCTGAGACCAGTAGTTATGGATTTTGCAAAACAAAAATGTTTCACAAAACTCATAACTAAACTGTTACAAAGTACATTAACACCCATAAACTACCTATTAACCCCTAAATCACCACCCTCTCGCATCGCAAACACTATTTAAAACTTATTAACCCCTAATCTGCTGCCCACCCACATCGCGACTATTAAATACATTTATTAACGCCTAATCTGCCGTCCACCCACATCGCTAACACTATTTTAATATATTAACCCCTAAACCACCGCTCCCCGACATCGCCGACACTATAATAAAGTTATTAACCCCTAAACCTTTGACCTTCCACATCGCCACACAAAATAAACCTATTAACCCCTAAACCTCCAGCCTCCCACATCGCCGCCACCAAATAAAGCTATTAAACCCTAAACCACCGGCCTCACATCGCAAAACACTAAATTAAACTATTATCCCTTAAACCTACCACCCCCTAACTTTAAATTGAAATAAAAACTTACCTGTGAAATAAACATAAACCTAACATTAAACTATAAATTAACCTAACATTAATATTCTAAAAAAAAGAAAGAAACTACCAATTAAAAATCCTAAATTACAAATTAAAAAACACCTAATCCTATGAAAAAATTAAAAAAAAACTAACATTACAAAAAATAAACACAAAAATTAAGAAAAATAAAAAACACTAAGATCACAAAAAATAATAAACGAAATTAGCAAAAATAAAAACAATTACACCTAATCTAATAGCCCTATAAAAATAAAAAAGCCCCCAAAATAAAAATACCCCCAAGCCTACAAAAGAGCTTTTGCCCTAAGTTAAACAGCTCTAAGTAAAACCCCCACCCAACTAACCCCCCAAAATAAAAAACCTAACTAAGGGGCATTTGTATGGCCATTGCCCTTAAAAGGGCATTCAGCTCTTTTTCACTGCCCTTTAAACGACATTCAGCTCTTTTACAATTTGCCCAAAGACCTAATCTGAAAAAAAACACCCCAAAAAATAAAAAAAATACCTAACACTAACCCCAGAATATCTACTCACGGTTCCTTAAGTCCGGATATCCATCTCCATCCAGGCGGCGATAAGTCTTCATCCAGGCGGCGATATCTTCATCCATCACGGGGGCATCTTCTATCTTCATCCTGGCAGTGCGGAGCGGAGTCATCCAAGACTGGCGATGACATCCTTCGCGGTGTGTCCTCTTCATAGGTCACCGCTGTACACTGACGATAAATGCAAGGTACCCGTTTCAAAATGGCCTACCTTGCATTCCTATTGGCTGATTTGATTCTTCAAATTCAAATCAGCCAATAGGATAAAAGCTTCTGAAATCCTATTGGCTGTTTAAAACACCTTGCATTCAACTTCAGTGTACAGCTGTGACCATATGAAAAGGACGCTCCGCGCACGATGTCTTCGCCGGTCCAGGATGGCTCCGCTCTGCCCTGTCGGGATGAAGATAGAAGACGCCCCCGCTATGGATGAAGATGTCGACGCCTGGATGAAGACTTATCGCCCTCTGGATGAAGACTTATCGCTGCCTGGATGGAGATGGATGTCCAAACTTCAGGAACCAAGTAGTTTTTTTTGTTTTTTTTTGGGGTGTTTTTTTTTCAGATTAGGGGTTTGGGCAAATTGTAAAAGAGCTGAATGCCGTTTTAAGGGCAGTGAAAAGGAGCTGAATGCCCTTTTAAGGGCAATGCCCATACAAATGCCCCTTTAGGGGCAATGTGTATCTTAGGTTTTTTTTAGAGTTAAGTTTTTTATTTTGGGGGGTTGGTTGGGTGGTGGTTTTTACTGTTGGAGGGAACTTTGTTTTTTTTACAGGTAAAAGGGCTGTTTAACTTATGGCAATGCCCTACAAAAGGCCATTTTAAGGGCTATTGGTAGTTTATTGTAGGCTAGGGGCATTTTTATAGGGCTATTAGATTAGGTGTAATTGTTTTTATTTTTGATAATTTCGTTTATTATTTTTTGTTATTTTAGTGTTTTTTATTTTTCGTAATTTAGTGTTTATTATTTTTTTTAATTTTAGGTTTTTTTAAAATTTGTCATTTTGATTTTTTAATTGGTAGTTTTTTTATTTTATTTTTTCAAATTATTTTTATTGAGAAAATACATGTGTAAACATAGACGTCACCTTATTTGCATTGCAAATGGTAATACATTGAGGAAGAAATCATAACCATCTTTGACACTTGTAACAGTAAAAAAGAAATGGCTAATTACATTTAGATAGAGTCAAGTCCCAGATCCTCAATTTTCAGCATCAGGATGGCAGTGTACGTTATTCCTAAAACATGGCATATATACTGCTTAACATGTATGAGATCTCTCATATTTTATATTTTCAACCTAGAGAAGACTACTTCTCTCAACTAACCATTAACTAAAACATATTAACAACATAACATTTAACTTAAACAGTACCTGAGTAAGCAAAACTGAAGACCACCAATCCACTTACATATGTATTTAGCAGCATCGAGGACCCAGCAAAAAAAATAAAAAAATAAATTTCCTTCTCTCTCCTCTCTCTCCCCCCCCCCTCCTGTTTTCTTTTCCTTTTTTCTTCTTTTCCTACCCCCCCCCCTAGCCTCCCCGTCCCTCATTAGTAAATAAGATATGGGTCCACTCCCCGTGCAGGGAGTCTTCTAAAAAGATACCACTGTTTCGAAATGGAAAGAGAATTTGTCTTTTGACTTCCAATTCAAATGTTAAAGGGACATGAAACCCCAAATTTTTCTTTCATGATTCAGATAGAGAATACAATTTTAAACAACTTTCCAATTTACTTAAATTATTTAATTTTCTTCCTTTTCTTGTTATTCTTCGCTGAAAGGTTTATCTAGGAAAGCTCAGGAGCAGCAAAGAACTTAGGTTCTAGCTCCTGATTGGTTGCTGCATATTTATACTGCTTGTTATTGGCTCACCCATGTGTTCAGTCAGCAACCAGTAGTGCATTGCTGCTCATTCAACAAAGCACAGCAAGAAAACAAAGAAAAATTGATAATAGGAGTAAATTAGAAAATTTCTTAACATTGCATGCTCCATCTCAATCATGAAAGAAAAAATGTGGGTTTCATATCCCTTTAAGATTAGTCTACACCATTTTTGCAAGAATAGGTTCTGTCTATTTTGTACATCTACTCTAACGTCTACCTGTTCTACATACAGTTGTGCCTTAAACATATTGCGGAAGTATACATTTCCTTGCTAATAAAATAATCAAAGTCAGCACTGAGTCAGATTGCCTATATTGTGCTTTCCAATTTATGAACAATATATTATTTGGTTCCAGAATAATTGGAAGTTTCAACTGCTTATTAATCCAGTATTGGAGTTTACTCCAGAACTGTTTTATCAGCGGGCAATCCCACATATAGTGCAACAGGACAGGGGACTCCACAGAGCATTTGGAACATTTATTAGGCCAGTCGGGAATCCACTTGGCCAATCCTCTAGGCGTCAGGTAGGCCCTGTGTAAAAATCTAGTCTGAGTCTCTCTCAAAGTGGCAGACAGAGTGGCCTTCCTAACCTTTATTAGCCCCTCCCGGCCCTCATCCCATATAATCCTCCGAACACCCTCTCTTTCTCTCATCCTGCCAGTAGGGTCGGTTGTATTTGCTGCAGGCATTTTTTTTAAGAGAACTTGATATATTAAAGTTTTCAGTGAGCGAGCCAATGGATCCATTAATAAACCAACAGTTATTAAACCTAGTTTTTCCTATTGTAAAAATGGTTTAGTATCCATGCCCGCCGGAAAGTCTGGGTTACCACTAA
The DNA here is from genome assembly GCF_027579735.1 of Bombina bombina. NCBI lineage: Eukaryota > Metazoa > Chordata > Amphibia > Anura > Bombinatoridae > Bombina > Bombina bombina. Next base: position 125,015,130 of record NC_069500.1, read on the forward strand.
TTGGGAGGAAGTCTGAGCTATGACACGCTTTTTTAAAAAATCTATGAACTTGATGCCAGGCCCGCAATGGGTCTCGGTACAAGAGATTTAAGCTTACTAATTTAGCACTCCCTGACTTCGCATATGTGGTAGGTATGCCAAAGAAATGCCACCCAGAGCTGCACGTTCCAGACTATGCTTATAAAAATGCTGTGTGCCAACCTGCCAGTCCAAGACCAAACGAATCAGAGCTGCCCAATTGTATAGTTTAAAGTCCGGTAAAGATAGATCACCAATAAGATAGGTCATATATAGTTTAGCAGTAGATATCCGAGGTTTGCCTCCTTTCCATATAAAGTATCATACTGCAGAGTTTAACATATTTTTTAGTGAGCAATAAAGACAGCATAAGCAATGGATAGAGGATCCACCTCCTCTCTGTTAATAGGTGCATTAAGCTTATCCAACTGCTCATTCGATATTTGCGGCAAAGCAATTGAGTCCCAAAACTCTCGTAAGGCTCCTTCCGAGCTTGGTGGGTTACTGGTATATAAATTAGTATAGTATAACACAAATGCCTCCGCAATGTTTTTGGAGTCTTTGACAAATTTTCCTCTATCTCTTAATGCAGCAATATATCTTGTGGATGTTTTTAAATTAACCAAGGGAGCTAACAGTCTACCCGACTTATCTCCGAACCTATAGTACCTACCCCTAGTTCTTAAAAGTGTTTGAGAGGCTTGATAAGCCAAAAAGGTGTCATACTCTTTTTTTGGTAGTAATATATTTTTGGTAATTGATCCAGGTGGGTGTATTACGATAATTAAGGTATTAGGTAGCCAGACCTTCCCTCAGCCTCTCCAACCTTTCTGTGTGTGTTTTTTCCTACAAGACAAATAAACTAGAATGTTTCCCGTGAGAACCGCTTTTGCTGCGTACCAGAAAAGTTTTGGGGTTGATAGATGTTGTGCGTTATTAGCCTGAAAATCATCCCAACATTCCACCATGTATTGCTGAAATTCCTGGGATGTAGCCAAGTACTGTGGAAATCTAAGAGTCCGCCTGTTACCCGGGGCTCGCAATGTGTCTAGAAAGAGTCCTATGGGTGCATGATCAGAAACAACCACCTCTCCAATCTTGGCATCTATGATTTGGGGGATTAAGGAATTAGAGATCATAAATAGGTCAATGCGAGACATAGTAGGTGAGGCCCGGTAGATACAAGTGTAATCTTTTCCCTCTGGGTTTAATTTACACCAGATATCTACTACATCTAAGGAAAATGTCAAAGCCTGAAAAATTTCCAATTCAAATTTGCTGCTGGTTTTAGGGTGGGGCATTCGGTTGCATCTACTGGTATCCCTAAGCCTGTCGCACTGTGGGTTGGGAGTTAGGTTGAAATCCCCTCCAATTATGAGAGCTGTACCAAGGTAGGGTGTGAGAGCCCTAATTAAGTCTTCCCAGAATACTTTGTTTTTCTGGTTAGGTGCATAGATATTGAACATGGTATAGATTTTATCAACAATTTTGGCTTAAAAAATAATATAACGTCCTTCTTGGTCACTAATTACTGTCACTCCTTCAATATCTCATTTTTTTCCCAAACAGAATGGCCACCCCTCTACTAGCACTTTTATAAGAGGCAAACTCAACCCTCCCAACCCAATCCATCTTTAGTTTTGCATGCTCTAAATCAGTCAGTTGCGTCTCCTGTAGGAACTCAATGTCTGCGCCTTTCTTCTTTAACTGCGTGGGGATGGTTTTTCTTTTAATGGGAGAATGTATTCCCCCAACATTCCAAGAATATATATTACATTTTAATGTCAATTATGATACCTGCGCATGGAGGGAAGGAGAAAGAGAAATATTTTTTTTTAAAAACTCACAGTTTGCTGTTATGAAATGTGAGGTGACCCCCCCCCAAAAAAAAAGGATAGCAATGCTGGGTCGTCTCGCTCAAGGGCTTCCAAAATATTAGTCTGAGAAAAAAAAAGCTGTCAGGTAATCATAAACAGGTATCAGTGCTCCAAGCAGACATCTATCCAAATACATTTTTCTTATTTCCCATTTCTCATAAAAAATTTGGAGCGAAAGAAAATATTCAACATGAGTAAACTTCTGTAACATGCGCTTCCATAGCTCGATCATAGCCGTCAACCAAATTAGGGAACATAAACATTGGTAATGTAAAACATAGCTATGGGGATTCCCCCACATGAGAGAAAATATCATTCCTGTCATAACAGCCGAAGCCATTATTTAAACTGTAATGAAGAAGTCATAGTTAACATTTAACCAGTATAACCCATCAGCCCTCTCCTCCCCTAGAGTCACTGGGGCTCCTAAAGCCACTTTCTGCATCTAGATATTCTTGTGCTGCCTGTGGAGAATCAAAAAATGTAGGTACCCTTACAGTGGCAATCTTAAGTTTGGCGGGATAAAGAAGGAAAGCCTGACTACCTTCTCTATGAAGTTTGGAGCACAGTGGGGAAAATTCTCTACGCCTTCTCATTAGATCCACTGAATAATCCTGAAACAATAGAATTTTAGCGTTATCATATGTCAAGGCATCCATTTTCCTATATGCCATAAGTACAAGTTTAGTTTGAAAGTGTAGAAATTGAATCATGACTGGGCGGGCTTGAGCATTGTTTTCCATGCTAGGTCTCTCTGGGCCCACTCTATGTGCCATCTCTACACTAAACACTAGGCTTTCAGGCGAAATATTTAAGAGGGGAGGGTAATCTCAACAAATTTTAGAATATCAGCTGGTTTTACAGATTCGGGCAACCCTAGGAGGCAAACATTATTATGCCTCGATCTATTTTCAAGGTCATCGAGTTTTTGCTGCAGTATTAAGGATTGTTTTTCTAAGAACTCAATTTTGCCATTATTGGCGACTTGCATATCTTCGAGATCAGAAATCCTAATCTCTGCCTCAGTTACCCTTGTCAAAAAATTGCTTAACATCCTCCGCCAAAGTGTCTAACCCTTTTTGGAGATTCTCTATCTTTGGTAGAAATAGAGTAGACATTTGCTTAACAATTGGGTGTGGGTCTAGTGAACTGCCCTCTAGCAGGGAGTCATAGGACTGCACCTGGCTAGCAGTGTCCAATCCAGGCCTAGCTCTGCGGTCAGTGTTTTTGGTACGACTCGCCATTGGTGTCTGAGTTAGATATTTCTCCATACACAGGAAAATTAGTTGTTTGTAAAACAAGGGCTATAAGCTTACATAGGATATGATTAGCAAAACAACCTAAACCATTAAACACCACCTAAACGAAGTATTTCTGAGTCAAGCACTCTATACCTTTGTCAGGGATATCATATAATCTGCAGTTGAGATCACAACATTTTCAAGCAAACAATTTTTTTTCAATCAGTTGGTTTAACAGAATATAATATACAGACAGTAAAACAAAGGTCAATAATAACACAGTGTCCCTTCTCAATTTCAACAGACCAAGCATTTTTCTTATTTTATTTCAGCAGATATATCTTTTATCCAAATATGTGTAAGCCTTTGCTGGTGTATATTAACCAATGTCAGCGGTTGCTGAGGAGTGATAGTTAATATGCTGTATTACAAACTTTTCACACAGAAATACCAGAGCATTACCTAACAAAAATAAAATTAATACTGTGGATCAGTGAGTTAGCCTCCATCTGCTGAGGGAAGCAGTGCACAATGAGAAAGGGTTAAGATGTCACGGTCAGTACTGTTCCAACCCTGCTACTTTTAAACAGTGCATGCGAGCATCTTCTTGTGAGAAAAAGTGATTCCAATATTTCTCCCATGTAGAAGGCACTATCATTGCGATCCCAAAGCTGCCAAAATTATGCCCAGTGTGGGGCAGAGTAATAAGGGAGTCAGCTAACCAAGTATGTCCACGGTAACAAAGTAGTGTAGGTAGCAAGCTCGTCGTTAATTTGTTAATGTTCCCAGTTGTTAGAAGGTACCTGGCACTTTGATCTGATCAGCGTGTGTCACTGTCAGTGTATCCCCAGACTAACATATGGGTCTGTTCCTTGTAAGTGCGTGATACAGAGGCTGTTTAATACGTTACCACCACCACTGTTCTGTTGTGCATTAGAAACTCACTTTTCTGCAGGCCTGCGATGGAGCCAGGTGTGTCAAAGATGGCGTTGGCAAATTTGTGCCCTTTTCTCAATGGCTCAGTCGCTACCAGTATAGCTGGCGTTCGTGATGGGGCCTTTATAGGAACAGCATACAAGAAGAACATCCGATGTCGCTGTGGTCTGGCAGAAGCAGAGAAGCTGTGCAATCTCACTTTTTGTGTTCTCATGGCTGCTGCAAATCCGCCGAACTGCCAGCTGCGTCACCATTCCAGACAAGTCAATGTCTTTACAGGGATTGCGGTAGCACTCTTCCGATATTATCAGAGTGCTGATGACCACTATACTGAGAAAGCAGTCGGTGCGCCGCTAAGGCGCACTTAGTCCAGACGTAATCAGGCTTCGGTGGGGGAGATATCATTAACTCCTGCCAAGGACATAAGCTGGGGTGAGGATGAGCAGAAATATGTAAAAAAGAGATATACTTTTTTAGTTTCCAAGAAATCTGTAGCGGGAGCTCTGCTTCCCTGCTGCTATTCTCAGAGCCCACCTACCGGAAGTCAATTTTTTTTTAATTTTATTAGAATAGTAATGTTAGGTTAATTTATAGTTTAAACTTTAAAAACTTTAAACATTTTTTTTTTTATTTCACAGGTAAGTTTTTATTTATTTTAAGATAGTTACATTGTAATTTTAATTTTAAGTTAGGGGGTGTTAGGTTTAGGGGTTAATAATTTAATTTAGTGTTTTGAGATGTAGGGAGCCGGCGGTTTAGGGGTTAATAGGTTTATTTAGGTGTCGGCGATGTCGGGGAGTGGCACAAGGAGGCTGATTGGAACAGCCAATAGAATGCAAGCTCAATCCTATTGGCTGATTGGATCAGCCAATAGGATTGAAGCTCAATCCTATTGGCTGATTGCATCAGCCAATAGGACTTTTTACCCTTTAATTCCGATTGGCTGAAAGAATTCTATCAGCCAATCGGAATTCAAGGGACGCAATCTTGGATGACGTCATTTAAAGGAACCTTCATTCTTCAACATCCAGCGAAAGAAGAGGATGCTCCGCGCCGGATGTCTTGAAGATGGAGCCGCTCCGCGTCGGAAGGATGAAGATAGAAGATGCTGTCTGGATGAAGAATTCTTGCCGCTTGGATGAAGACTTCTCCCGGCTTCGTTGAGGACTTCTGCCCGCTTGGATGAAGACTTCTCTCGGCTTGATGATGATGGATGTCCTGTCTTCAAAAACTGTAAGTGGATCTTCGGGAGTTAGTGTTAGGTTTAATTAAAGGTTTATTGGGTGGGTTTTATTTTTAGATTAGGGTTTTGGGCACAGAAAAAGAGCTAAATACCCTTTTAAGGGCAATGCCCATCCAAATGCCCTTTTCAGGGCAATGGGGAGTTTAGGTTTTTTAGATAGGATTTTTTGGGGGGTTTGGTTGTGTGGGTGGTGGGTTTTACTGTTGGGGGGTTGTTTGTAATTTTTTTACAGGTAAAAGAGCTGATTTCTTTGGGGCAATGCCCACAAAAGGCCCTTTTATTATTATTATTATTATTATTATCAGGTATTTGTAGAGTGCCAACAGATTCCGCAGCGCTGTAAACATAGTCGGTGTACAGGATAGCTTTTGTAGGGGTCAAGTGGGTAGAGGGCCCTGCCGAGAGTTTCACTGTTGTAGTCGGCTCTTATGAAGCAATCTGTAAACAGCTGGGCCCATAGGCTTACATTCTAAGGGGTTCAAGGGGAAAGCAATGGAGTTAGGAAAGGTTAGTGTTGGTTGTATGCATCCCTGAATAGTGGAGTTTTTAGGGAGTGCTTGAAGCTGTTAAAACTAGGGGAGAGTCTTATGGAGCGAGACAGGGAATTCCACAAGATTGGGGCCAGTCTGGAGAAGTCCTGTAAACAGGAATGTGAGGAAGTAACAAGAGAGGAGGAGAGGAGGAGATCCTGAGCTGATCGAAGGGTAAGGGAGGGAGAGTATCTAGAGACAAGTTCTGAGATGTAGGGGGGAGCAGTGCAGTTGAGAGCTTTATATGTCAGGTGAGGATTTTATGTTTAATCCTAGAGGCAAGAGGAAGCGAGTGAAGGGATTGGCAGAGAGGTGCAGCAGATGAAGAGCGACGAGTAAGGAAGTTGAGCCTGGCAGAGGCATTCATAATGGATTGTAAAGGAGCTATGCGGCAGCTAGGCAGACCAGAGAGGATGGAGTTGCAGTAGTCGAGGCGGGAAAGCATGAGAGAGTGGATTAAAATCTTGGTTGTATCTTGTGTAAGGAAATGTCTAATTTTAGCGATGTTTTTAAGGTGGAAGCGGCAGGCTTTAGCCAAGGACTGAATGTGAGGAATAAAGGAAAGATCTGAGTCAAGTGTGACCCCAAGACATCGGGCGTGCGGGGTAGGGGTAATGATGGAATTATCAACAGTTATAGAAATTTTGGGGGTGGAGACATTGGAAGAAGGGGGAAAAATAAGGAGTTCAGTTTTGGAGAGATTTATCTTAAGGTAGTGAGAGGACATCCAAGATGAGATGTGAGAAAGACAGTTAGTGACACGGGTTAGTAAGGAAGGAGGTAGGTCTGGTGCAGAGAGGTAGATTTGGGTGTCATCGGCATACAAATGGTATTGAAACCCATGGGACTTTATTAAGGAACCTAGTGATGGCATGTAGATTGAAAAGAGAAGGGGACCAAGGACAGAGCCTTGAGGTACCCCAACAGAAAGTGGTAACGGGGCAGAGGATGCTCCGGAGAAGGCTACACTAAATGTACGGTTAGTCAGGTAGGAAGAGAACCACGAGAGCTGTGTCACAGATGCCGAAGGATTGGAGGGTTTGGAGCAGAAGAGGGTGGTCAACAGTGTCAAAGGCTGCAGACAGGTCAAGGAGGATAAGCAGAGAGAAGTGGCCTTTGAATTTTGCTGTAAGTAGGTCATTGGTAACTTTGACAATTGCTGTCTCTGTAGAGTGATGGGAACGAAATCCAGATTGCAGTGGGTCAAGAAGAGAGTTTAGTGTAAGGAAATGGGATAGATGTGCATAAACTAGCTTTTCGAGGAGCTTTGAGGCAAGAGGGAGTAGGGAAATAGGGCGGTAGTTGGAAGGGAAAGTTGGATCGAGGGAAGGTTTTTTGAGGATAGGTGTGACCAGTGCATGTTTTAGAGATGAGGGAAATATACCAGTGCTGAGGGAGAGGTTGAAAATGTGTGTGAGTATGGGGGTGAGGGTAGAAGAGAGGGAGGGGGAGTAGCTGTGAGGGGATGGGGTCGAGGGGACAGGTAGTGAGGTGGGAGGACAATATAAGGGCAGAAACTTCATCGTCGTTAACAGGGGCAAAAGAGCTGCATTTTTGGATATTTGGGTTTTGGGTTATTGTGAGCTTTTGAAGGGGTGGGAGATTGGAAGTATGTTGAGAGCTGATTTCACTTTTGATGGAGTCAATTTTGTTGTTAAAGTGGCTGGCAAAATCTTGAGCTGAGAGAGAGGTTGTGTTAGGAGGTGGGGGTGGGCGGAGAAGAGTGTTGAACGTGTAGAACAGACGTTTAGGGTTAGAGGAAAGAGTAGAGATGAGATTGGAAAAATATTGTTGCTTATAAAGATTAAGGGCAGAATAGTAGGAGTTCAGAATGAACTTGTAGTGAAGAAAGTCAGCTGAACTCCGAGATTTCCTCCAGTGTCGCTCAGCAGTACGGGAGCATCTGCGTAGGTATCGTGTCAGAGGAGTATGCCAGGGCTGAGGATGAGAGTGTGGTTTCTGTGCTAAGGTTGGAGGGGCCATAGTGTCAATGACCGATGTAAGGGTGGAATTATATTGGCAGATAGATTGGTCAGGGCAGGAAAAGGAGGTGATGGATGAGAGGAGAAGTTTGAGAGAGCTAGCGAGCTGATGCAGATCTAGTCACTTATTGCTTCTGTGAAGTTTGGTGTGAGGAGTAGAGGGAGGGTAAGTTGTAGGTAGGGAAGTGATGTTGCAAGGTAGAAGATTATGGTCAGAGAGAGGAAAAGGGGAGTTTGTTAAATTTGAAAGAGTGCATCACTATTGGCAGTTTAGTGTAGGCTAGGTTTTTCTTTATGTGGGTTTGTCAAAAATGAAGTTTGGCAAAAAGATACATCTAAATAGCACTTCACTCTCCCTGTTGTGTTATAATAAGTATAACATCGTTATCTGGAGATGTGATAAGGTGATATATTAAAATTTAACATTTATTGGTTGTATTAAAAATTGAACACAAACAACATAAGATTTAAAAACACATAGGAATTTTAGACTTATAAAACTTCGGATTATCCAGTGAATGAGGATAGTTGGTGGATAAAGTTATTCCACAACGAGGTGGATAACAATGATATTACATTAAGCGTGAAATGCTATAATATTACAGTACAATAAGTGTCACTGTTCATAGTTATAGTGAAGGACAATAGATTTTTCATATCAGCTCTGTTATTATTGGTTGTAATATGATATCGTACTAGGATGGTATTCTTGGATTTTATACTTGCATGCCTTCTTGTGATTATAGGATTAATATCATTGTCTGATTGTACACAGGATAGTTTTAATACTATAATGTTCCTCTAACCAGAGGGTGTATGTACTATTGAGGTTGTATTCTTAAAAATTCCATGTACCATGCCGTAATTGGATTGTCTTGTATCAACTGCTCATGTTACACATTTAATTACTATAACTCTGAGTCGATCCAGAAATTATTGTGTGTTTGTGCACCAACATTCAAAATTATGGACCTTCCCGTTAGTGATTTGCTGTATCTTATTTAACAGTTTATTCAGAATTGTTGATATAAACAAAAGATCTATATGTGTGTTTTTAATTCAGTAAGTACAGATTATATTGGATTGTCCCTTAAAACCACATAGATAGGTACTCAGATATGTCTCTCAATAAGTATTGCGTGGCTGATGTTTCTTGTCAGCTGCTCTTGTTGCAAGTTGATTCTTATAATATTCAATAGTTCTACAAATATTGTATGATCTTAATTTAGAAATAACCAACACTAGGACTGGTATATTAATAAGTAATAGTACAATATTGCATATTCGCTATAATTGTTGATAAGATCTATTCAGCAATGATCATGTTAACTCTGAGTTGGATTTATTGTTAAGTAATCTCCTGTAATGCCTGATGAAGAAGGAGCAAAAGATCACAACTGCAGACTTGAGAAAATATGTATTAAAATATGTATTAAATAGCATAGACTGTATGCCTGAAAGTGAAAGGAAATTAATATTTGGAAATAAAGTAATGGATATATTCAATAGCTGTCTCTGTTATCAAATTTGGTAAATAACAGGAAGCAGAACAAAAGGCTTCAGGTGTACTATATTGTTCAGTACATAAAGTAAAGGAAGTCCCAAATGTGAAAGATAAGTACTGGATGCATAAGAAACTTTACTATATTTATAATGTGTGGGAGGAGTCAATGTGCTGAGTGACAGCGGCACAAGCGGAGAGATCTGATAAAAGTATCAGACGCTGAGAAACAAACAAATCTTGTGCTTGCAGGTAAGGAGTGAGAGGAAAACAGTCCCAACTTACTATAGATCGTTGAAATCAGTTCAGCAATGTACCAAGTTAGAATGTTACGCCAATCCTGTTTGTTCAGTTACAGTGAGACTGCCATTTAGTGAGAGAGGCTTGGATGTGTGTAGCACAGATTGATATAAAGCAACAAGCAGCAGATAATTTGTAGCTGGTTTCTTAGAGAGGTAACATTGTAGAAACTTGCAGTAGGAAAAACTGGTTCTATTTTGAATGAACAAATTGTAATCCAAAAGAGAGAGCTTGGTATTTAGGCGAGTAGCTGCATTGAGCAGGAGAGCTGTAAACTGCTACAAGAAAAATAACTAAGCACCTGTTTGCACACAGGTGAACACCTAAATAGGCTAAGTCAGCTGACTTGTGAAAACATGGAACAAGTGGAAAATGCGAAGTGGATTCCTTACATCTCCGCTTTATATACGGACCTGAGTACAAGCACTAAGCTTGAAAATCAATCTCCACTGCACCAACAATTAATGTCACTAAGTAACCAACATATAGTTTAGAATATGATTCAACAATGCCGCCCTCTTGGAGCCGTCTTTAAAAGCAGCCACAGTCAGTTAGTAACTGCTAGTATACATTTAAGGTTCGTCAATTAATTTGGCATTGTGTTGGTGCTCAAATTGTTACAGAGTCCTCACTGATTACTTGCTATAATTCTACTGTTTGTGTACTCAGTTTACAGCTTATACTGTTCACCGCTGCTGTATTGTCTCCTAATAACTGCTCATGTTACACGTTTAATTGCTATAACTCTGAGTAGGGATGGGCGAATGTGTAAATTTTCGAATTTCGAATGTAGAACGAATGTTATTACCGAAATTTGAATTCTAAATCCGAATGTCGATAAGAACGAATATTCTTAAAAATTCGAAAATCGAATGTTATTTACAGTTTTCGAATGTCATTTTCGAATTCGAATGTTTATAATTATATTGAATGTCCACATTCGAAATTTCGAATTTAACATTCTATTTAACAAATACTATTCAGAAGTTCAATAGTTCATGTGGTAGGGCGGGAATCTAGTAAATTGATACATAATAGATACAAATATATAATTTTGAATGTTTCCATATAGAATATTGCATAATTCGAATATTACATTTAAAGAAAGCATTAGAAATACTATTACAAACATATAAATTCGAATTTTTCGAATTCGAATATAAATTCGAATTTTTCGAATTCGAAATATTGCATAATTTGAATATTACATTTAAAGAAAAAGCATTAGAAATACTATTACAATCTAAATTCGAATTTTTCGAATTCGAATATTGCATAAGAAAAAGCATTAGAAATACTATTACAATCTAAATTAGAATTTTTCGAATTCGAATATTGCATAATTCGAATATTACATTTAATGAAAAAGCATTAGAAATACTATTACAATCTAAATTCAAATTTTTCGAAAAGAATATTTTCGAATGTAATCGTAAAATTCGAAACCGAACATTCGAAAATCGAATGTTAGAAAGTTATGTAAACATTCGAAATTCGATTCGAACGAACGAATGTGTTAAAATTCGTGCCGTTTTTCGAATGTTGCGAAACATTCGGCCATCCCTAACTCTGAGTCGATCCTAAAAATATTGTGTGTTTGTGCACCAACATTTAAAATTATGGACCTTGGGACTTCCGGTGGGAGGGCTTCGCGGATGGCAGCAAAGAAGGAGAGCTCTGACATTGAGAGCGAAAAAGATTATAATAACTAATTTCTTGCTGTCATTCCGCCTTCCCCACAGTTATATCTTGTCGGGTATTCCTACAACGGACATCGCCGACCGATCAGGACTGCTGTGCAGAGCTTATCACCTGCTCTAGCCCCCGGTGGTGTTGGGGTGTTGATACCCACGTGGGAGACTAGCAATGGAGTCAGATTGGGACATTGCGGTACAGATAACCGCAACTTTCATGCCTATTTTCGAGAGGTTACTCCTAAGCTTTGGAAATCTACATGCAGTGGTTCAGGCAACTAAAAGGATCTGCCCCATAAGAACTGACGAAGACCCGTTGCTGGCAAATACCTCTACAATCGCTAGCACGGACCTGCGGTGTGCACAACAATGGAAGCATGACCCTGCATCTGACTCTATGTTGTCGGAGGACACGCAATTTGATTTCTGCAACGGCAGAGCTTCACCTTGCACTCCTTGGATACCCTCTGTACTGCAGGAGGCCACCACCCCCAGTGCACTACCCGCTTTGAGTGATTGCACTACAGTCGCTCTTTCCTGTTCACCTATGCCGACAGTGGATCGATCATGCGTACGACTGGGGAGCTGGACGGTTTCGCATTCTGCAAGTGCCAACACGCTCTCTAGCGTAGGAAGTGTGATAGAACCCAGGATTCCTGAAGACTGTATGATGCCAAACTTGGAGATGGGAAGAAGTTGTATGATACCTTTTTCTAACTCTTTGTGGGCTGGGAAATACAGGCCTCGCTATTGCTCAGATGAGAGGCATCACCGATGGAGGCAGAGAGAGGCCCGGTTAGCTACGGGAGTTGGCTGATCTGCAAACTGAAACTCTCTGCTGCAAGACCCGTCGCTTCCCGGTTTAAATCTGAACCCTGAACTGCTGAATGGAACTTGAGATTGATTATTGCTTCCTTAACCATACAAGTACACTTGGTTATGTTTTTGTTTTTATTGGTTTATTGCTATTAGTATGTTATTTTTAATGCTATACTATTGTTGCTTTCATGGTGATGATGGTCCCTGTACACGTTTGAACACATTTATTATCCATCCACCATAATGCATTGATAATCCTACCTGTGTGTTTGAACCTTGGCTAGTGCCTATTGCTTGTACCGAACTGTACATACTACCATTGAAATCTGCACATAACTGTCTTATAGTATGTGGTGAAACTACAGGGGACTATCCTAAGCAACTCTACCTACAATTTTACTTATAAAACTGCGCTTGAGGTTTAGACACTGGGTATTGTCACTGTTACCTCCCTCCTATTCATAGAAACCCTTTAACCTCACCTGAGATAATTATATCTCCTTATGCTATATGAATGTTTACTGTATCCTATCTGCACTATTTGAGTTTAACTTTGGGACATTCCTTCGCCTAGCTAATTTCAGATGTTATTAAAGAGACTTGTGGTTTAGCCCACTTTATGTTCCTCTTAGGATCTTACTAGTAACTCTCAGTAGTTGGTTCAGTCTATATATTGCCGCAACTTAATATGAAATGTATAAATAGGCCTCTAATCTGTTTTAGTTTTATAGCCCTGTTGGCTGTTATATTATGCTTTTTGTTATGTTCTCATGTCTTCATCTCTTTACACTTATAAGTGAGATCATAACCTAGCAATCGATGGATAATTAGGTAGTCGTTTTGCCCCCCTCTGCTGTAGCAATTACTCCATGACCCTAAAAATTGCTTTCTGACTCTTTAACTGAATCTGTGAGAAACGTAGCTTAGGGGCTGTTGTGAGTCACAGAGAACTCTAATCACATGTACACCCTGCCTTCACAGGAGCACTGAATGGGGTCACTTCCAGTAGAGAAACTCTAAATTTACCTCTCAACGCCACACACCTTGTGTTTGAGGAGGGGGGGCGTAACTTTCTGTATCTCTGCCGTTATAAACCTTCCAATAACTAACATGAGAAGTACTCTTGGAATCTGTTGCTGCAGCTCTTTTAGTGGTTTCTGTTGTTGTGTTTGATGTTATTAATAAAATGAGACACACTGGTTCTTCCCCCTCGGACTGAGAAATGTCATAATATTCACAAATTTGTTGACCTTTTCTTGTATAAAATCCCTTCATTAGGAACAAGTTTAATGTTTTGACAAACAGCACTTATGATAACAGGGCTTCTACATGTGAGTTGTATGTTTCTTGCATTTATCACTGTCCTTGTGTTACTGGTGATCTGCGAATCACACTTATGTATCATGGTCTACCATGGGGGAAATAACTGTATAATTGTACATTGTGACATTCTTTGTCTCTGAATAAAAATAATAATAAAAAAAAAATTATGGACCTTCCCGTTAATGATTTACTGCAACTTATTTCACAGTTTATTCTGAATTGTTACTGTGAACAAAAGATCTATGTGTATGTCTTTAGTTCAGTGTGTACTGAGAATACCCAGATAGGTCTCTCAATAAGTATTGTGTAGCTGGTGTCTCTTGTCAGCTGCTCTTATTGCAAGTCAATTCTAGTAATACTCAATAGTTCTGCAAGTATTGTGTGATCTTTATTTTGAAGTAACCAACACTAGAAATTAACATATTAGTAAGTAATTGTAAAATATTATATATTCATTATAAATATTGTTAAGATCTATTCAGCAGAGTCCCCACTAAGATTGCTTGCTATAATTCTACTGTTTGTATGTCCAGCTTGCAGCCTATATTGTTCATCGCTGCTGTTGTACGTATAGATAAATAAATAACCTTTATCTCAACCAACTACTCAAAATGTCATTATTTTTTGCATAAGATTATGCTGTTATAAGGTATTCAGGATTGATCTGAAGTAATAATATAATATATGATCTGATTATATTAGGTAAAATATAGAGGTCTAAATTCGAATGCAAAGTTTAAAAATACATAAGGGTAGAAAGGAGTTCAACACCCTTCCCTGACATGTTTTGCCGTCTAAGTGGCGGCTTTTTCGAAGGTGACGCGAGCCCGCGTCCACGGGTGTTTATCACCTATTCTCCACCTCCAAATTGAATCCAAGGCCAATCAGAGCCATCCTCTCGTTGGACGGCCATACAATGTTTCATCTCAAGTGATACAAATGAGAGGATTCGTTCATGGATACTATTTGCTGATTTGAATGTGTGTACATAAGGTTTAAAGGGCCAGTTTACTGTGACAGCAAATTTGAACAACATAAAGATTATCTTTACACACGAAGTGTAACTAACACATATTATGTGTTAGTTAACTATTTGGTCATTTGGCTGTTAATAATGTATATGACTATATAGATTTTGGCACGTATTAACATCAATATATTTTAACTTGTGTTCAAGATAATTCATTCTCATATATCAGAACTGAAAGTTGCTGACAATTGGAAAATTTGGTTTCTCAATTTCAAAATGAAACTTAAAGCTAATAATCTACTATTAATGATATAACTTTAACTAAAAATATATTTTCCACATAAGGTATAATCGAATATGTGAATAGTGATTAAGTTGACTATACAATAATTATAGAAAAAGAGAGATTTTAGATTATCTAAAAAATTAGAAAAAGTGAAAAAAAGTTTAAAAATGTGAATGAGTGAATAAGTGAATTACATTGGGATGTGTGCGAACAAAGTGTGAATATATACTTGGATTATATAACTAAAGATACACTAGATATCAGGTGATTAACATTTATTGGGGTAAATCCAATGTGACATTATCCGAACTGCTCTTCCATTATAGTAAGGAATGCTATCGTGAAAATGCTGAGCTAAGGCTCAAATTAAAAGTGTATAGCTTATAGATGGATCTTTAAGTACAGATCTCTTTAGAAAAGAGACAGTGACTAATATCGTGCTATACGCGACAAGTGCTCATGCTCCCAACACCACAAAACTCTACCCGTGGGTGAATTCCTAAGAATGAGACGTAATTGCTCTGATGAGAAAACTTTTAAAACAAGAGCATTAGAACTTGAAAGCAGGTTACTCTCTAGAGGATATAGAAAAACATCCATCAAAAAAGCCAAAAGAAGATCACACAGGACTCCAAGAGCAGACTTATTGAAAGTTAAAAATAAAAACCCTGATAAAACAAGGTTGATATTAACGCACAATGATCAGTCAAATCAAATTGTGGATATAATTAAAGAAAATGGCATATACTGCAAGTAGATCCGCAACTAAAGAATTACATCGGGGTAATGGCCGATATAGGCTATAGACGATCTAGAAATCTAAAAGAAATGCTTAGCACCAGTCACTATGTGAAGAAAAGCTACCAACGTAAAACCACTGAAACAGGTTCATTTCCCTGTGGCAGTTGCTCCACATGCAGCCACATGATTAAAAAGAAAAAAACGATCATTGACAGATTTGATAAAAAGCATCCAATCAAATGTATATAAGCTGCAACACTATTGGAGTAATTTATGCCCTTCAATGTACGTGTCCGTATACGTATATGGGAATGACGTCTAGAAAACTTCATACACGAATCATGGAGCATCTCCGGAATATCCGGAATGCACTCAACGATGTGTCCAAAGACAAAAAAATTACTTCCGTAGCTTCACATTTTTTGAAACATCATCAATCCAAGACCTCAGAGTTACAATGCTACGGTATACAGAAAATGTCATTAGGCTTGAGAGGAGGAGACTTGGAGACATCACCACTAAAAATAGAAACAAGATGGATTTATTTAATGGATTGTGTACATCCAAAAGGTCTAAATGAACAGAACAATTATTCAATGTTCATTTAGGCAAATATCAATATTTATTAAAAACATCAATATTTATTAAAAACTTCAATATTGATGTAAAAATGAACTCATATTTAATGATCACAGGCAAGGACCCCAATGTGTATTCTGACAGCTGGGATATAAATATTAAGAGATTTACAGAAATGTACATATGTTTGATTACAAATATCATAATATATTCTCATGTTTCTTTCATAAGAAACTTAAACATCACACAAGTTTGGTCACTCCATCACAATGTTCACTTTTACCAATTTGGGTTATTTAAGGTTCTGTTTGTTCACTTTTAATTCAGTCATCTGTATTATCAGTCTTCAACAACACATATCGTCTGTATAATCAGACATAAGCTATACACTTTTAATTTGAGCCTTAGCTCAGCATTTTCACAATAGCATTCCTTACTATAATGGAAGAGCAGTTCGGATAATGTCACATTGGATTTACCCCAATAAATGTTAATCACCTGATATCTAGTGTATATTTAGTTATATAATCCAAGTATATATTCACACTTTGTTCGCACACATCCCAATGTAATTCACTTATTCACTCATTCACATTTTTAAACTTTTTTTCACTTTTTCTAATTTTTTAGATAATCTAAAATCTCTCTTTTTCTATAATTATTGTATAGTCAACTTAATCACTATTCACATATTCGATTATACCTTATGTGGAAAATATATTTTTAGTTAAAGTTATATCATTAATAGTAGATTATTAGCTTTAAGTTTCATTTTGAAATTGAGAAACCAAATTTTCCAATTGTCAGCAACTTTCAGTTCTGAAATATGAGAATGAATTATCTTGAACACAAGTTAACATATATTGATGTTAATACGTGCCAAAATCTATATAGTCATATACATTATTAACAGCCAAATGACCAAATAGTTAACTAACACATAATATGTGCTAGTTACACTTTAAGTGTAAAGATAATCTTTATGTTGTTCAAATTTGCTGTCACAGTAAACTGGCCCTTTAAACCTTATGTACACACATCCAAATCAGCAAATAGTATCCATGAACGAATCCTCTCATTTGTATGTTTTTTTTTTGTTTTTTTTTTGTTTTTTTTTAGCTCTGCTTCTTAGCAAAGAGATCAAACTACAAAAGGATCAAATACATAAGGATATTTGAGTTATTTCAGGAGTTATTCAGGGTTATTCAGTAGTAAATAATACTTATATTTTTCTTATTGTTAAAGTGTTGCATAGTTTAAAATGTCTCAAATACAGTGCAATGGGTGTTTTGCACTTTTTAATCGTTCTACTTTTTGGAGATTTAGGGGCTGTCCTGTTTGTAAGCAGTTTTCCCTGTTAAGGGAGGAAATAGCTAAACTTCAAGCTAAGGTAAGTAACATACCTGTTACCTCTACAAAGCTGCCTCAGAAAGAAGCCCCTCTACCCCAGAGATCAGCAAGGAGAGGCAGATGGATCACTGTAGGCTCTGGAAGAATTAGAACAGTAGACCAGAAGCATTGCCCACAACCTCTGCCATTGCAAAACTCCTATGCTGCTCTTGCCGAATATACTTGTGATGAGGAGATTGCTGTTTCTGAGCCCTCTGAAGCTGTAACAGGTAATTTAAATCTATTGGCACCTGATTCTCCAGGTAACATAACACAGGAAAGAACTGCAGATGTGTTTTTGAGAAAAAGACTGTTAGTGGGTGACTCTATTTTGAGGAATGTGTATTTAGGTGAAAGTAAAGGAGAAACAAGGGAGGTTAGATGTCTTCCAGGAGCTACTGCTCACAGGGATAAGAATCGTATTTTGAGAATTGTTAAGGCAGCAGAAAAGGGAAGTGAGTTAGATGTGATTGTACATTTAGGAACAAATGATCTGGCTAGTAATCATGTTGCTGCTGTTCAGAAAGAGTTTTGTGACCTAGGTAATCATTTAGAGACTGTGGCATCAACTCTATCATTTTCTGCTATTTTACCTGTGTATGGCCAGGAAGCAGGAAAGATGGAGCGGATAACAACATTTAATTCTTGGTTAGATAAGTGGTGCAGGGAACGAGGATTTGGTTTTATTGGCCATTATAGCTCTGTTTGGAAAGATACTAGGTTATTTAGGAGAGATGGCTTGCATTTGGATGCTAAAGGAACAGAGTATCTGGGAGAGGAGTTTAAATACTTTATTAGAAATCATTTAAACTAATAAAGGGGGGTAGCATTAATATATCCACCTGCCCCCCACAGCATGCCAAAACTGTTAGTCCAAGTAACAATTCTAGAAATTCTAGTAGAAAAATTCTTCGTGCCATGAGCACAAATGCTCGCAGCTTAGGAAATAAATTACCTGAACTCATTTCAATAATGACTAGGGACAACTTGGATTTAGTAGCTATAACAGAAACATGGTACAATGATTTGCATGACTGGGACATAGTCATACCTGGATACAGGTTATTTAAAAAGAACAGAGTAGGAAAGAAAGGTGGAGGAGTTGCTTTGTATGTAAATGAAAATATAAAGGTTACTGAAATTGTAGGAACAAATGATGAGGTGGAAAGTATTTGGGTTACTTTGGAAATTGGAGATAAAAATGTTTTTAGAATAGGGGTTGTATATAGGCCTCCATTGCAGGATGAAAAACTGGACAATCTGTTATTAGATGAAATAACCAAAATGACCATGAAGGGTAAGGTTATAGTACTGGGGGACTTTAATTTGCCAGATATAGACTGGAAGATTCCTTCTGCCAGATCGGCTAGAAGCAGGTATATTCTTGAATCTCTGCTAGGGGAATCACTTGAACAATTAGTCAAGGAACCAACTCGTAAGGAAGCTATATTAGATCTAATACTTACAAACAGTGATACAGTTTCAGATGTGTCTGTAGGTGAGAACTTAGGATCCAGTGATCATCAATCTGTTTGATTTAGTATTCATGTTCAGGAACTGTCCACCCAGACTAAAACAAAAGTTTTAGACTTTAGGACGGCAGATTTTTCATTAATGGGAGAATACCTAAAGAACTATTTAAAGGGGAAAACTCTTATTACAGGGGTTCAAGAACAGTGGGAATTTGTGAAAGGTGCCATTTTAGATGCAACCGCACACTGTATTAGACATGTCTGTAAAAGTAAAAGAAAGCGGAAACCAATTTGGTTTTCCAAAGAAGTAGCACATGCTGTAAAGACAAAAAAGATAGCTTATAAAAATTACAGACACACACAAGCAGATGATGATATGAAAATATGGAGACTCCAACAAAAAAAGACTAAGCAGTTAATTAGGAAGGTTAAAGCTCATGCAGAAGAGAAGATAGCACAGTCAGTAAAACATGGGGACAAAACATTCTTTAGATATATCAGTGAAAGAAGAAAAAATAAGGTAGGAATAGTAAAATTGAAATCAGTTGATGGTAGAATAATAGAAGGAGATAAGCAGATTGCAGACTGTCTCAATGATTACTTCTGTTCTGTTTTCACTAAAGATTGTGAAGATACAATGTCTACATTAAGGGATGCAACGCAAAATAGAAACAAGCTTAACAGTAATCTTTTTACAGAGGATGAGGTTTTGTTAGCATTATCAAAAATAAATGTTACAAAGGCAGTGGGTCCTGATAATATTCATCCAAGGGTTTTAAAAGAACTTCGATCAGTGCTAACTGTCCCATTAACTGATCTGTTTAATCAGTCACTATTAACAGGAGCTGTCCCAGATGATTGGAGAATAGCAAATGTAATACCCCTTCATAAAAAGGGCAGTAGAGAAGAATCTGGCAACTACAGGCCAGTTAGTTTAACTTCAGTAGTAGGGAAATTAATGGAAAGCCTCTTAAAAGAAAGAATTATGACTTACATAAAGACAAACAATTTAGAGGACCAAAATCAGCATGGTTTTACTTCAGGGAGATCATGTCAGACTAATCTAATTGACTTCTTTGATTATGTGACAAAAGTATTAGACAAGGGAGGAGCAGTTGATGTAGCATATCTAGATTTCAGCAAAGCATTTGACACCGTCCCACACAATAAACTTATTCACAAACTATATCTCCTTGGTCTAGATTCAAAAATTGTGAACTGGGTGGAATGCTGGCTTAAGGACAGAAAACAAAGTGTCTTAGTAAATGGAGTTCATTCAGCAGAGGGGGCTGTTACTAGTGGTGTTCCTCAGGGGTCAGTTCTGGGGCCTGTTTTGTTTAACATATTTATCTGCGATATCAGCAAAGGGCTACAGGGGAAAGTATGTCTCTTTGCAGATGATACAAAAATTTGCAACAGAGTGGATGTTCCAGGGGGGGTAGACAAAATGAGAAGTGATATACAACAATTGGAGGATTGGACAAATGACTGGGGTCTAAAGTTTAACACAGCAAAGTGTAAAATAATGCATTTAGGGAAGAAAAATCCAAATGTTAATTACAGACTCAATGACACTTTACTGACTGTTACAGACGAGGAACAGGACTTGGGAATTATTATTTCAGATGATTTAAAACTTAGTAAACAATGTAGTAATGCAGCGAGTAAGGCTAGCAGAATGCTTGGATGTATTGGTAGAGGTATTTGCAGCAGAAATAGTAAGGTTCTTATGCCACTTTATAGATCATTAGTTAGGCCTCATCTTGAGTATTGTGTGCAGTTCTGGAGACCATATCTTCAGAAGGATATTAACAAACTTGAATCTGTGCAAAGGAGGGCTACCAAAATGGTACATGGTCTAAAAAATAAAACTTACCAGGATAGGCTCAATGACCTAAATATGTATAGCTTAGAGGAGAGAAGGGAAAGAGGTGATATGATAGCAACTTTCAAGTACATTAAAGGGTTTAGTAAAACTGAGGCTGTGGGTATTTTACATAAAATGGAAAATTCAAGAACAAGGGGCCATGAGCTCAAGCTAAAGGGTAGTAGATTCAGAAGTAATTTGAGGAAGCACTTCTTTACAGAAAGAGTGATTGATTTATGGAATAAACTTCCTCAAGAGGTAGTAGCAACAAACACTGTGGGGGACTTTAAAAATGCATGGGACAAGCATAGGGCTATCCTACGAACTAGATAAGTTTATACTGTTAGGTAAGGTCGGGCAGACTTGCTGGGCCTATGGCTCTTATCTGCCGTCAATATCTATGTTTCTATGTTTCTATGTATCACTTGAGATGAAACATTGTATGGCCGTCCAACGAGAGGATGGCTCTGATTGGCCTTGGATTCAATTTGGAGGTGGAGCATAGGTGATAAACACCCGTGGACGCAGGCACGTGTCACCTTCGAAAAAGCCGCTACTTAGACGGCGAAACATGTCAGGGAAGGGTGTTGAACTCCTTTCAACCCTCATGTATTTTTAAACTTTGCATTCGAATTTAGACCTCTATATTTTACCTAATATAATCAGATCATATATTATATTATTACTTCAGTTCAATCCTGAATACCGTATAACAGCATAATCTTATGGAAAAAATAATGACATTTTGAGTAGTTGGTTGAGATAAAGGTTATTTATTTATCTATACGTACAACAGCAGCGATGAACAATATAGGCTGCAAGCTGGACATACAAACAGTAGAATTATAGCAAGCAATCTTAGTGGGGACTCTGCTGAATAGATCTTAACAATATTTATAATGAATATATAATATTTTACAATTACTTACTAATATGTTAATTTCTAGTGTTGGTTACTTCAAAATAAAGATCACACAATACTTGCAGAACTATTGAGTATTACTAGAATTGACTTGCAATACGAGCAGCTGACAAGAGACACTTGCTACACAATACTTATTGAGAGACCTATCTGGGTACCTTCTGTTTGATTTTAGAGGGCAATCCAATATATTCTCAGTACACACTGAACTAAAGACATACAAATAGATCTTTTGTTCACAGTAACAATTAAGTATAAACTGTGAAATAAGTTGCAGTAAATCATTAACGGGAAGGTCCATAATTTTAAATGTTGGTGCACAAGCACACAATATTTTTAGGATCGACTCAGAGTTATAGCAATTAAACGTGTAACATGAGCAGTTGTCAGGAGACAATACAGCAGCGGTAAACAGTATAAGCTGTAAACTGAGTACACAAACAGTAGAATTATAGCAAGTAATCATAGTGAGGACTAGGGATGGGCGAATGTTTCGCAACATTCGAAAAACGGAACGAATTTTAACACATTCGTTCGTTCGAATCAAATTTCGAATGTTTACATAACATTCTAACATTCGATTTTCGAATGTTCGATTTCGAATTTTACGATTACATTCGAAAATATTCTTTTCGAAAAATTCGAATTTAGATTGTAATAGTATTTCTAATGCTTTTTCTTTAAATGTAATATTCGAATTATGCAATATTCAAATTCGAAAAATTCGAATTTAGATTGTAATAGTATTTCTATTGCTTTTTCTTTAAATGTAATATTCGAATTATGCAATACGTGTATTCGAATTCGAAAAATTCGAATTTAGATTGTAATAGTATTTCTAATGCTTTTTCTTTAAATGTAATATTCGAATTATGCAATATTCGAATTCGAAAAATTCGAATTTAGACTGTAATAGTATTTCTAATGCTTTTTCTTTAAATGTAATATTCGAATTATGCAATACGTGTATTCAAATTCGAAAAATTCGAATTTAGATTGTAATAGTATTTCTAATGCTTTTTCTTTAAATGTAATATTCGAATTATGCAATATTCGAATTCGAAAAATTCGAATTTATATTCGAATTCGAAAAATTCGAATTTATATGTTTGTAATAGTATTTCTAATGCTTTCTTTAAATGTAATATTCGAATTATGCAATATTCTAAATGGAAACATTCGAAATGATATATTTGTATCTATTATGTATCAATTTACTAGATTCCTGCCCTACCACATGAACTATTGAACTTCTGAATAGTATTTGTTAAATAGAATGTTAAATTCGAAATTTTGAATGTGGACATTCGATATAATTATAAAAATTCGAATTCAAAATTGACATTCAAAAACTGTAAATAACATTCGATTTTCGAATTTTTAAGAATATTCGTTCTTATCGACATTCGGATTTAGAATTCGAATTTCGGTAATAACATTCGTTCTACATTCGAAATTCGAAAATTTACAAATTCGCCCATCCCTAGTGAGGACTCTGTAACAATTTGAGCACCAACACAATGCCAAATTAATCGAAGAACCTTAAATGTATACTAGCAGTTACTAACTGACTGTGGCTGCTTTTAAAGACGGCTCCAAGAGGGCGGCATTGTTGAATCATATTCTAAACTATATGTTGGTTACTTAGTGACATTAATTGTTGGTGCAGTGGAGATTGATTTTCAAGCTTAGTTCTTGTGCTCAGGTCCGTATATAAAGCGGAGATTACTTAACAATAAATCCAACTCAGAGTTAACACGATCATTGCTGAATAGATCTTATCAACAATTATAGCGAATATGCAATATTGTACTATTACTTATTAATATACCAGTCCTAGTGTTGGTTATTTCTAAATTAAGATCATACAATATTTGTAGAACTATTGAATATTATAAGAATCAACTTGCAACAAGAGCAGCTGACAAGAAACATCAGCCACGCAATACTTATTGAGAGACATATCTGAGTACCTATCTATGTGGTTTTAAGGGACAATCCAATATAATCTCTGTACTTACTGAATTAAAAACATACATACAGATCTTTTGTTTATATCAACAATTCTGAATAAACTGTGAAATAAGTTACAGCAAATCACTAACGGGAAGGTCCATAATTTTGAATGTTGGTGCACAAGCACACAATAATTTCTGGATCGACTCAGAGTTATAGTAATTAAATGTGTAACATGAGCAGTTGATACGAGACAATCCAATTACAGCATGGTACATGGAATTTTTAAGAATACAACCTCAATAGTACATACATCATCTGGTTAGAGGAACATTATAGTATTAAAACTATCCTGTGTACAATCAGACAACGACATTAATCCTATAATCACAAGAAGGCATGCAAGTATAAAATCCAAGAATACCATCCTAGTACGATATCATATTACAACCAATAATAACAGAGCTGATGTAAAAAATCTATTGTCCTTCACTATAACTATGAACAGTGACACTTATTAACGTATATACACAAAGGTATTTGGATATATACCCCGCTGTAATATTATAGCATTTCACGCTTATCTCATTGTTATCCACCTTGTTGTGGAATAACTTTATCCACCAACTATCCTCATTCACTGGATAATCCAAAGTTTTATAGGTCTAAAATTCATATGTGTCTTTAATGTTGTTTGTGTTCTGTGATTTTAATATAACCAATAAATGTTAAATTTTAATATATCGCCTTATCACATCTCCAGATAACGATGTTCTACTTATTATAACACAACAGGGAGAGTGAAGTGCTATTTAGATGCATCTTTTTGCCAAACTTCTTTTTTGACAAACCCACACAAGTCTGTACATGCATCAGCACTCCAGCCTATGAAATATAACACCTTTCAACAATACAAGCATCTCCCATATCATAAGTGTAGTGCTGTTGCATCTTGCTCTTTAGTTTAGTTTTTTTTTTTATTATTTTGGAGGGGCTTTTTTTTATTTTGATAGGGCTATTAGATTAGGTGTAATTCGTTTAAATATTTGATCATTTCTTTTTTATTTTGTGTAATTTAGTGTTTATTATTTTTTTTTAAATGTAGTTAATAGTATTTAATTAATGTAATTTATTTAATTTTAGTGTAATGTTAGGTGTTAGTGTGAGGCAGGTTAGGTTTTATTTAACAGGTAGATTTGTATTTATTTTAACTAGATAGTTAACTATTTACTAATTAGTCTACCTAGTTAAAATAAATACAAACTTAGATGTGAAATAAAAATTAAACCTAAGGTGGCTACAATGTAACTATTAGTACAAGTAAGTATTTAGTTTTAAATAGGAATTAGTTAGTTAATGATAGTAAGTTTTATTTAGGTTTATTTTAATTATATTAAAGTTAGGGGGGGTTAGGGTTAGACTTAGGGTTAGGGTTAGGTTTAGGGGTTAATATATTTATTTAGTTTTAGTGATGTGGGAGGCCAGAGGTTTAGGGGTTAATAACTTTAGTATAGTGGCGTTGGCGACTTTGGGGGCAGCGGATTAGGGGTTAATAAGTGTAGGTAGGTGGCGGCGATGTCGGGGGCAGCAGATTAGGGGTTAATAAGTGTAGGTAGGTGGCGGCAATGTCGGGGGCGGAAGATTAGGGGTTAATAAGTGTAGGTAGGTGGCAGCGATGTCGGGGGCAGCAGATTAGGGGTTAATAAGTGTAATTTAGGTGTTGGGGATGTCGGGGCAGCAGATTAGGGGTTTTTAGACTGGAGGTTTATTAGGCTTTTTTTTAGCCGGCTCTCCCCATTGATGTTTATGGGGAAATCATGCACGAGCATGTAAAAAACCAGCTCAAAGCAGCGCTGGTATTTGTGTGCGGTATGGAGTTCAATGCAACCATTTTACCCGCTAACGCAGGTTTTTGGAAAACCTGTAATAGCAGTGCTATTAAAGGTGAGCGGTGGAAATAACTTGCAAGTTATTACCGAGCCGCTTATAACCCAAAACTCGTTATCTGACCGTGAGATAAGAGGCCAGTCTGCAGAGGCTTAAATACAAGGCAAGCACAGAGGTAAAAAGTGTATTAATATAACAGTGTTGGATTTGCAAAACTGAGGAATGGGTAATAAAGGAATTTATAAAAAATATTATAAATTATAAACATTTTCAAGCAGACTGTCCCTTTAAGATATCTAAGAATCTATCTTGTTAGGGGTACTAGAGTTAAGAAACATTGGGCTACAATATGGCAGTGCCAATTTATGAAAGCTTACATTTTACACATATTTTTTAATTTTTAAACAACTAATACATTTTTTACACACACATACACACACACATACACACACACACACACACACACACACACACATATATATATATACAGTGGATATAACAAGTCTACACACCCCTGTTAAAATGTCAAGTTTCTGTGATGTAAAAAAATGAGACAAAGATAAATCATTTCAGAACTTTTTCCACCTTTAATGTGACCTATAAACTGTACAACTCAATTGAAAAACAAACTGAAATTTTTTAGGTAAAGGGAAATAAAAATAAAATAATAAAATAATATGGTTGCATAACTGGGGATGTAGCTGTGTTCAGAATTAAGCAATCACATTCAAAATCATGTTAAATAGGAGTCAATACACACCTGTCATCATTTATAGTGCCTTTGATTAACCCCAAATAAAGTTCAGCTGTTCTAGTAGGTCTTTCCTGACATTTTGTTAGTCGCATCCTACAGCAAAATCCATGATCCTCAGAGAGCTTCTAAAGCATCAGAGGGATCTCATTGTTAAAATGTATCAATCAGGAGAAGGGTACAAAATAATTTCCAAGGCATTAGATATACCATGCAGGGACGTGCGGTGAGGTCAGAGGCTACTGAGGCACTGGCTGTGATACGCCCGAGAAACATACACACACACGCACTAACTCTCTATCACACACTCTCTAACACACTCTCTCACACTCTCTCTCACAATCTCTCTCTCACACACACACACTCTCTCTCTCACGCACTATCTCACACACTATCTCTCACACACACACACTATCTTTCACACACTATCTCTCACTCTCTCACACACTCTCACACTCTCTCTCTAACACACACTCTCTCTCTCTCTAACACACTCTCTCACTCTCTCACACACTCTCTCACTCTCTCACACACACTCTCTCACACACTCTTTCACTCTCTCACACACACACTCTCTCACACACACACACACACTCCCACACTCTCTCACACACTCTCTCTCTCACACACTCACTCTCTCTCTCACACACACTCTCTCTCTCTCACCCTCTCTCTCACACACACTCTCTCTCACACACTCTATCTCTCTCTCACACACACTCTCTCTCACACTTTATCTCTCTCTCACACACACATACACTCTCACACACTCTCTCTCTCACACACACACACTCTCTTTCTCTCACACACTCTCTCACACACTCTCTCACTCTCTCTCACACACTCTCGTCCTCTCTCACTCACTCTCTCACATCCTCTCTCACACACTATCTCACTCTCTCTCACACACACACAATCACACACTCTCTCACACTCTCTCTCACACTCTTTCTCTCACACACACTCTCTCTCTCATATACACACACTCTCTCTCACTCAAACACACACTTTCTCTCTCATACACACTTTCTCTCTCATACACACTCTCTCTCACACACACTCTCTCACCCCTCACACACTCTCTCACACACTCTCTCACTCACTCTCTCACACACTCTCACTCTTTCTCACACTCTCTCTCTCACACTCTCTCTCACACTCTCTCTCACACTCTCTCACACGCTCTCTCACTCTCTCACACACTCTCTCTCTCACTCTCTCACTCTCCTACACACTCTCACTCTTTCACACACACTCTTTCTCACACTCTCTCTCACACACACTCTCTTTCTCTCACACTCTCTACTTATGCTCTCCTTGCAAATTAATCCCATTAAAATGGGTTGTGGTTTCAATTAGCAAAACCCATTATTGTTTATACAAAAAAAACTTTAAAAAGTTTCCTATATGGTTAACACTTGAGAACATAGGTCAGGGTAAATAAAAGGACTAGAAGATGCTAAAAATTTTAATGCCACATTCTAATCCATTCGTTGTAGTATTGAAAAAACATTGAAAGACAGTTTCCAAAAATGAAGACTAGTGACACAATGATGAGAAATGGATCACAAGAACTGACTATACTGTACATTATCTTAATAACCTTTTAAGCGCCATATCTCCTATGAGCTGCTGCTGTAGCAAAGATTTAACCTCATAATATTTGAGTTTGACACAAGTTTGGTTTTTAGTATTTTAAGATTTTTTTCAAACATTTTTCAAATAATTTATTTATGGGAATTACCCCATAGTTAGTGTCACCAGTCCACCGGCACCTATACATAATGATTACAGTTGAGTACACACACACAGTCTCTGAACTAGTCCAACCTTTTAAGCGCCATATCTCCTATGAGCTGCTGCTCCTGTAGCAAAGATTTAACCTTATAATATTTGAGTTTGACACTAGTTTTGTTTTTAGCATTTTAAGATTTTTTTCAAACATTTTTAAATTAATTTTTTTCTGTGAATTACCGCCCAATGCACCCATAGTGTCACAGTCAAGTCCACCGGTTTGTTTAAAGTTTAGAACACTTGAAACAAAGGCAGTGGCACGTTCACATTACTGCTGTAGAAGCGGATTGTGTCATAACAGTGAAAGATAGAAATCTAAATAACTGTAATTCCATTGTTAATTTGTTCATTCCCCAGTTCCCCTGAAAAACCCTTCCAAACAAGACAATATAGTTAATTTTATACACTCAGATGTGCCACAAGCATTGCCTGTTACCTACCTGATATGAAGCTAACTAAGCAGTGCTTTGTCACTGAACTCAGTCACTGTCAGTGTCGATGCAAGCCCACTCCCAGCCAGCCAGCCACGCTTCCACCGACATAAGTTGCTGAGTGATGACCGGTCACTAAGCTGCTAGCTTGCACTTGCAGAGCAGTTAGCAGCCTTAGATATCTCGACCGACGCCTCCTCCAGTCCCAAGATGATGATCCGGTGCGTCAGGTTCAGTGCAGTCAGAACTTCAATGCTTCAGGTCCAGGTCCAGGATGATGACAGGATCACCACAGGCCAGGCCAGCACACACAGCAGACGAGAGCACGCACTGTCTGCCACCAGTCTGAGACTGTCACACGTGATGCTGATGCTCTGCGCCTCAGTGCTGCGCCTCCCGTGCATATTTCCCGCCCGGCAAGTCAGCCCGCCCCAGACCAGCATCAGAGAGGAGTCGACATGCTCCAGCCTCCTCCTGTCTCTGATTGGCTGAGGGGCGGGCAGTGCTCCCGAGGCTTCAAGATAGAAGCCTCTGGTGGGGAGCGGTATGGGCCGCAAAGAGAGTGAGCTTAGCCACTGGGTGGCACTGTGGCAGACAGTCTCTGAGCGGCCCATACAAAACATTCAAATTGAACAATAGAAGGGTAGCTGGCCTCTACTTCCTTGCGCAATATGAATGTGACAGTCATATTGTACACTTTTTAAAACAGTAATAAATATTAAGAAGTAGTAAACACAA
Organism: Bombina bombina; assembly: GCF_027579735.1. Classification (NCBI taxonomy): domain Eukaryota; kingdom Metazoa; phylum Chordata; class Amphibia; order Anura; family Bombinatoridae; genus Bombina; species Bombina bombina. The sequence goes on from NC_069500.1 coordinate 125,044,377, forward strand.
CAGGTGGGGATGGGGGGGTAGGGGGGTCAGTTTGAGGAGCAAAAAAAAAAATGTTGAAAAAAAAAATGGAACTTTTTTTTTTTATTATTTTATAATAAAAAGAGTGTATTACACACATTGGCCAGGGGAGGCGCTGCCTCACCTGCCTCCTATGAATGCACACAGTGAAGACAGTCATCATCAAGTGAAGAAAATATGGTGCAACAGTGACATTACCAAGAACTGGAAGTCCCTCCAAAATTGATGAAAAGACAAGAAGAAAACTGGTCTAGGAGGCTCCAAGAGGCCTACAGCAACATTAAAGGAGCTGCAGGAATATCTGGCAAGTACTGGCTGTGTGGTAAATGTGATAACAATCGCCAGTATTCTTCATATGTCTGGGCTATGGGGTAGAAAAAAACATCCAAGCCCTGCTAAATTTTGCAAAAACACATCTGAAGTTTCATAAAAGCATGTTGCAAAAGGTGTTCTGGTCTGATGAAACCAAAGTTGAATTTTTTGGCCAGGATTCCAAAAGATATGTTTGGCGCAAAAACAACACTGCATATCACCAAAAGAACATCATACCCATAGTGAAGCATGGTGGTGTCATCATCATGCTTTGGGGTTGTTTTCTTCAGCTGTAACTGGGGCCTTAGTCAAGGTAGAGGGAATAATGAAGTTCCAAATACCAGACAATATTGGCACAAAACCTTCAGGCTTCTGCTAGAAAGCTGAACATGAAGAGGAACTTCATCTTTCAGCATGACAACGACCCAAAGCATACATCCAAATCAATAAAGGAATGACTTCACCAGAAGATTAAAGTTTTGGGATGGCCCAGCAAGAGCCCAGACCTGAATCGAATTCAAAATCTGTGGGGTGATCTGAAGAGGGCTTTGCACAGGAAATGCCCTTGCATTCTGACAGATTTAGAGTGTTTTTGCAAAGAAGAGTGGGCAAATCTTGCCAAGTCAAGATGTGCCATGCTAAAAAACTCATACCCAAAAAGTGACTGAGTGCTGTAATAAAATCAAAAGGTGCTTCAATAAAGTAATAGTTTAAGGGTGTTCACACTTATGCAACCATATTATTTTATTTTTTTATTTTTATTTCCCTTTACCTAAAAGATTTCAGTTTGTTTTTCAATTGAGTTGTACAGTTTATAGGTCACATTAAAGGTGTAAAAAGTTCTGAAATTATTTATTTTTGTCTAATTTTTTTTACATCACAGAAACCTGACATTCTAACAGGGGTGTGTAGACTTTTTATATCCACTGTATATATATATATATATATATATATATATATACACATATTATTTTCAGGCTAATTAATGTTTTTATTACATGATTTTATCTAGCCTTTATTTAATGTCCTTTCAAATATGTGTAAAAACAAACTTATTTTTCCATTAGCTCATGTTAATTTCAACAAAATCCTTTTTCTTTCGTAATATGATGAGGTCAATAGGTGTCCTGGTGTCCATAACAGATGAGGTATATTTCCCGCCCCCAGGAGCAGGTCAAGATCCCTCACAAGAGCTTTTAATCCCTCCCACCTCCTCTCCCCACTCAGTTAGTTATTGGCCTCCAAGGAGAGAGGTTGAGAGAGGTTTTTATTATTTTCTATTCTCCTTTCATGTTTAGACATGACTTAAGACCCAGTACCCCTTCTCAGCTTCACTCAGGGAAGATTTGAAAACGACTTCTACAAAATTCTGAGTGCATCAAGGGTTGAGGAATACCTCTGTTATGGCACTGCAGTTGCGGGGACCCCGTCCCTTAGCCTCCACTTGATGGGTTTCAGGTATAGCCACAAGTATTCTTTGCAGTATATTTACTTGCACTGTATGGGCTCTCTGCAATCTGTGAGGTAGGAAGGCCTCAGCATAATGGTAAGACACAGTAGAGGGGTGCTTCAGTCAAAGGTAAGTGACTCAGGCACTACACAGCCTAGGAGCTATCACTAGTACTTCCCATTTACACTTTACCTATGTTTTTACCTTCGGAATTTGGGGTCTGGGGGCTCAGAAACCTTTTTCATCCCTTGCTATAATACCCCTCGTCAGCTCAGACCCTTGCTAAAGGTCAGTTTATTCCTTACCTTATCACAAGGCTGTACTGTCTCTTTAAGAAAACTGGTTCAGCTCAGTATGGAAGTGGTTAGGGAAGGGAGCACAGGGGGAACATAAACAGCATTTTTTTTTTACTGTTTATTTAAACTTTTATCTTTTTTTCTGTCAGGTCTCTACCTTAATATTGCTCTGGTCATAGGCTGCGCCCCTCCTTTTGGCACCCTTTCCCTCTCCCTCACTGGCAACAGTGGCTGACTGTCAGTATACAGGGACAGTCCTTGGCAGTGTTAGTGACCTGAAATCACCTTTAAACCCTTTGTTCACTCAGGAGGTGGGTGAGCACCCTCATGGGAGCTGCTGAGCAGGTGGGTAATTGAAAATAAATAAATAACTATAAAAAAAATGTTTGGGATCCTGGCCTTTTTTTCCCTCTATTCCTTCTGGGGTCTGAGGTGTGGATATAGGCTATGGGGCCTATTTATCAAGCCGTCAACCGCAAATACACTGGAATTCCGCAGCGTAATTGTGGAGAGCTTGATTCGCCTTATTTATCAAAGGCTACAGACCAGCAAAAGTAGAATTTTGTGACGTAACATACGATCCGCCAGTCTCAGTCCGACACAGATCGATGGTTACGTCACTACAGATGTTCCGAATGCAAATTTGGCACTATCTGACTACTTTTGCAAGTTAACAAATATCTACCAGGTACGCTCGCTACTATTCCGGCCCAGCGTACCTGGTTTTCAATCCGCCGCCTCCAGGGCCATAGGAATCAATGGGAGTCTGAAAGCTCATGTTAGCTGCTGCCCGATATCCCATTGATTTCTATAGTATAATAAAAGTTATGTTTACACCTAACACCCTAACATGTACCCGAGTCTAAACACCCCTAATCTGCCACCCCATACACCGCTGCCACCTACATTATACTTATTAACCCCTATTCTGCTGCCCCCTACACCGCCACCACCTACATAAAGTTATTAACCCCTATCCTTCCGCTCCCGGAACCCACCGCAACTAAATAAATGTATTAACCCCTAAACCGCCAGCCCCCCACATCGCCATAAACTAAATTAACCTATTAACCCCTAAACCTAACAACCCGCTAACTTTATATCAAATATTAACTCATCCCTATCTTATAATAAATTTAAAATTACCTTTAGATTTAAATTAAACTATATTAAACTAATAATTAACCTATTCTAACTATTATAATAAAATTACATTAAACTATATTAAACTAATACCCTACCCTAACTATAATAATAAAATTACATTAAACTATCTTAAATTAATAATTAATCTAACCTAACTTTTATACTAAAATTACATAAAACTACAAATTAAATTAACTATATTATATATTTAAAAACCTAACCCTACTCAAATAATTTAAATCTACACTAAAAAATTACTAAGTTACCAAAAACTAACAACTAAGTTACAAAAATTAACAAACACTAAGTTACACAAAAAAATAAACACTAAGTTACAAAAAAATAAAAAAATAAATTATCCAAGCTTTAAACTAATTACACCTAATCTAAGGGCCCTATGAAAATAAAAAATCCCCCCCACCAAAATAAAAAAAGACCTAGCCTAGAATAAACTACAAATAGCCCTTAAAAGGGCCTTTTGCGGGGCATTGCCCCAAAGTAATCAGCTCTTTACCTGTAAAAAAAAATACAAATACCCCCCAAATAAAAAGCTAACTAAAAAAACCTAAGCTCCCCATTGCCCTGAAAAGGGCATTTGGATGGGCATTGCCCTTAAAAGGGCATTTAGCTCTATTGCAGCCCAAGTACTAATCTAAAACTAAAACCCACCCAATACACCCTTAAAAAAACCTAACACTAACCCCAGAAGATTTACTTACAGTTTTGAAGATCCGACATCCATCCTCCAAGAAGCCGGGAGAAGTCCTCAACGAAGCGGCCGAAGTCTTCATCCAAGCCCGCAGAAGTCTTCATCCAGACGGCATCTTCTATCTTCATCCATCCGGCGCGGTGTGGCTCCATCTTCAAGACATCCGACATGGAGCATCCTCTTCTTTCCGACAACTACCGACGAATGAAGGTTCCTTTAAATGACGTCATCCAAGATGGCGTCCCTTAGATTCTGATTGGCTGAAAGAATTCTATCAACCATTCGGAATTAAGGTTGAAAAAATCCTATTGGCTGTTGCAATCAGCCAATAGGATTGAGTTTTCTTCCTATTGGCTGATCCAATCAGCTAATAGGATTGAGCTTGCATTCTATTGGCTGATTGGATCAGCCAATAGGATTAAAGATCAATCCTATTGGCTGATTGCAACAGCCAATAGGATTTTTTCAACCTTAATTCCGATTGGCTTATAGAATTCTATCAGCCAATCGGAATCTAAGGGATGCCATCTTGGATGACGTCATTTAAAGGAACCTTCATTCGTCAGTAGTCGTCAGAAAGAAGAGGATGCTCCGCGTCGGATGTCTTGAAGATGGAGCCGCTCCACGCCGGATGGATGAAGATAGAAGATGCCGCTTGGATGAAGACTTCTGCGGGCTTGGATGAAGACTTCGGCCGCTTTGTTGAGGATTTCTCCCGACTTCTTGGAGGATGGATGTCGGATCTTCAAAACTGTAAGTAAATCTTCTGGGGTTAGTGTTAGGTTTTTTTAAGGGTGTATTGGGTGGGTTTTAGTTTTAGATTAGGACTTGGGCTGCAATAGAGCTAAATGCCCTTTTAAGGGCAATGCCAATCCAAATGCCCTTTTCAGGGCAATGATGAGCTTAGTTTTTTTTAGTTAGCTTTTTTTTGGGGGGTTGGTTATGTGGGTGGTGGGTTTTACTGTTGGGGGGTTATTTGTATTTTTTATTTTGGGGGGGCTTTTTTATTTTCATAGGGCCCTTAGATTAGGTTTAATTAGTTTAAAGCTTTGATAATTTCTTTTTTTATTTTTTGTAACTTAGTGTTTATTTTTTTGTGTAACTTAGTGTTTGTTATTTTTTGTAACTTAGTAATTTTTTAATGTAGATTTAAATTATTTGAGTAGGGTTAGGTATTTAAATATATAATATAGTTTATTTAATTTGTAGTTTAATGTAGTTTTAGTATAAAAGTTAGGGTAGATTAATTATTAATTTAATATAGTTTAATGTAGTTTTAGTATAACAGTTAGGGTAGATTAATTATTAATTTAATATAGTTTAATGTAATTTTATGTTTAAATATATTTTATTAGGTTATAGAAGTACATCATGGAACATAAATAACAATATCTGTTCCTCCTATGTCCCCTACAAGGGGGCACACCAGAGGTCACTTATACAATAACACATAGAGATGGCTATTCACAACCCCAAAGAAAATATGCATCAGACAGTCTCTCCTCGTTTGGGTGCAAGTATTCAATAATTCCTAATTTAATACAACTTAGTCCAGCAACCTTCCGTTTCTTATGGTGTTGTTTCCACCTCTGTCTCTCTGTGTTGAACTTAGAGGTTAACTAGACTGCCGCCTTCGGGCGACAGTCCTGTATTCTTTATCTTTAGTAACTTATTTCAACAGACTTATTTTAAACAGATAAACATTCCTATCTGATATTAATGTACATGTATACAAAAAAGGAAAAAGGAAAAGGGAGAAAAAATAGGAGTAAAAAAAGTCAGTGTAGGGAGGGGTGAGGGGTGACGACACAATCTGATTTATCTGATTTGCGCAATAGCCAACCAGTCCATGCCCTCAGGGGGTTCTTAATGATTACCTTATCTGCCTACCGATCCAATAATACCAAATCCTATGGACTACCTCTTTGTTATCTAACAATCCTGCAGCCAAATCATACATGGTGTATGTATGCTGTATTTTATTGTAAATCTCAGTCCATGTGGGAGTTCCAGTTCTCTAGTATCTGGCTATACACGTTCTAGTGACTGTGCAAAGGATTCTGATAAAAGTGTTGATATATTTCTTATAGGTGCTTATGTACTCATGTAAAAGGGCCTGTTGTATCGAAAGATTGAGTTCCTCTTCCAGAACTTGACTGAGAAAGGAGGACAATTGTCCCCAGATCTTTTTGACCTCCCTGCAATCCCACCACATGTGTCTATATGTTCCCAGTTCACCGCATCCTCTATAGCACAGTCTTCTACCTTGTGGGTGCATGTGTGCTGTTCTCATGGGTGTCATATACCATCTAAAGATGGTCTTTGTCACATTCTCTCTATGGTCTATACTCAAGAGGCCTTTGTCAGCACTTGGAAAGAGTTTCTCCCAATCCTTTACATCTTTATGTATATGCAATTCTTTTTCCCATGCTAACATAATAGAGGTTTTGGAGGTACCTGAGGAGGATTGTATAGCTAAGTACAGTATGGAAATAGAGTGTTTAATGCAGTCCTCGGATCTGGTGAAGGTTTCTAATATCGTGGGGGTCTCGTTACCGATTTTTTTCAAATAAGTCTGTATGGCTGAGTTTAGTTGCAAAAACATATACCAATGTAGCTTTATCGGGACTAATTTTGTTTGCAGCTGGTTATGTGATAATGTTTTCTTGCCCATCAAACAATCCGCCACCCTATAAAGGCCCTTATTCTCCCATTTCCTAAGTTGAGACCATAATTCACTGGGTAATATATATCTTATTGGGATAAATAGAGAGTGCTGTGGTAAGAGATTCATTTTAGTTCTCGCTGTCTTCCAAGTCTCCCCTGAGATCTGCAGTAAAGGGTCTTGGGAGTTTCCTATTAGATTGTGAGCCCCCTGAGTCCCATATGATTGAGTCTATTTCATACCATCCCCCCACCTCCTTTTCAAGGGATGGCCATATGACCTCCCTGGATCTTTTTAGAAGCAAAGTATCTTGGGCTAGTCTGGGCGCGTTGTAGTAGTCTAGTAGATTTGTGACTCCCATCCCCCCCAATATCCTATGTCTACCCATTATTGCTTTCGATATTCTAGCTGTTTTGCTTCCTCTAATGAAATTTAGTATGTCTGTCAGTAGTGTTTGTAATTCTGCTTTAACTATTTTGATGGGTAAGGCCCGAAACAAGTATAGGATCCGTGGGAGAGCATTCATTTTCACAGCTGCTACTCTCCCCAGCCAGGAGAAGTCGTACCCTCTCCATTTCATCAGGTCTTGTTTTATCTGTCTGAACAGTGGGGTATAATTACACTTGTATAGTAGCTGATTGTCTGTCGGGAGGTGTATTCCCAAGTATTTTATTTTGTTTTTCATCCATCTGAAGTTAAAGTTTGCTTCAAGAAGTGTTTGGGTCTGAAGTGGGATTGTGATGGGAAGGGCCTCACATTTTTCAGTGTTTATCTTGAAACCTGAGATTGTAGAAATAGTCTCTAAGGTGTTGTATAGGTTGGGAAGTGATATAAGTGGGTTGGTGATTGTCAGTAATATGTCGTCCGCAAAGAGAGCTAGTTTATATTCTGATGTGGCTATTTTGACCCCCTCTATGTCCGGGTGTGCGCGGATCCTAACTGCTAACGGCTCTATCCATGGGGCGAAGAGCAATGGCAATAGAGGGCAGCCCTGTCTAGTACCATTGCAAATTGGGAAGTTTTTCGATTTGTAACCTGCCAAGGCTACTTGGGCCCCCGGGAGAGAGTATATGGCCCGCAGGGCTTTTATAAAGGGACCTCTAAACCCCATCTTATGTAGAATTAGAAACATGTATTCCCAATCAATTCTATCGAACGCCTTCTCAGCATCCAAAGAGAGGAGCAGAGAAGGCGTTCTTGTTTTTCCTAGGGTCTGGATTAGATTAATTATCCTCCGTATGTTGGCTTCCCTACTTTTTATAAAGCCCACCTGATCCGGATGAACCAGGTGGGGAACGATCAATTTAAGTCGATTGGCTATTATTTTCGTGAAAATTTTGAGATCTTGATTGATTAGGGAAATTGGGCGGTAGTTTTGACATTTTGTGTGGTCTCTCACAGGTTTAGGTATAACTACTATTTTTGCGCTCAGTAGTTCTGGTGGGACAGGGCCGCCCTCCATAATGTAATTGCAGAATTTGGTAAGGTGTGGGACCAGTGCAACTTTAAATAATTTATAATATTCACCCGGAAATCCATCCGGGCCTGCTGCTTTACCCGGTTTGAGGTCCTTAATGGCCCCCAACACCTCCAAATTGGAGATAGGGGTGTTCAAAGCTTTTATATGTTCTTTAGAGACAGTTTGTAGTGGGGTGTGGTCAAAAAAGGCAGAGGTCAGAGTTGCTGTCCTCCGGTTGTGATTTACCTTCTTCCCGTCATAAAGTGTACCATAATAAGTTGCGAAAGTGTCTACTATTTCTTGTGGGTGTGAGGTTGTAGTGTTATGCACTGTTTCAATCAATGGAATTGCTGAGGCTCTACACCGTTCTCTAATCTTATAGGCCATATATTTATCCGGCTTATTAGCGAATATGAAATATTGTGATTTTAATTTTTGTGTAGCCCTGGTTGCCTGTGCATTGAGAAGAGAAGCTAATTCGGTTTTTTTAGTGTGGAGGGCTTGCAGGGTGGCCCTCTTATTAGTGAGCTTGTGTTGCCTTTCAATTTCTTTGTATAAATGTGCCTGGTGTTTGTATTGCTTGTTTTGTATTGTTTTTTCTTTAATAAGTAACCCCCTTATGACCGCCTTGTGTGCTGCCCATGTATTTATTGGGTTGGTTGTGGTTTCCGTATTTATGTGCCAGTATTCTGTCATATGTCGTAGTATGCTTTCATATTTTTGGGGTTTTTTGAAGTATGTGGGGTCATAGGTCCAGGTTCTACTTCTATGCGGATCCCAGAATCCATCGACCTGCAGAGTGACAATTGAATGGTCTGACCAGACACAGGCGTGAGTTTGTGAGCTTAGCAATAGGGGTTGGAGTATCTGGCTGTAAATATAGTCTAACCTTATATAAGACTTGTGTGCTGCCGAATAGAATGTAGTGTCCGCTGTTGTACCGTACAAGGTGTACCAAGACTCGATCAAAGAGTGAGGCATTAGAGAATCTTGGATTGATTTAACTATGCGATTGTGTCTTAGGTGTTTGTTGGATAGTGGTTTATTGTTGGTCGAGCTAAGGGGCGCCATGGTAATATTAAAATCACCAGCTAAGATTATTTTGGTATGTGACCATTGTGTGAGTAATTGAGAAATATGACTAAAAAAGTTGTGTTGGGGGGGCGGAGCCTGGCCACGCAGGGACATGGTCGCTTAATTCCCGGCTCCTAAGCCCTGTGCCTGATAATAATTAAATAACAAGAAGGAATATGCCTAAAACATCTTAAAAAATATAATACAGGAGTGTGATCAATCCCTGCATGTGATCCTTATAACTTTTTGAGCAATCGGCGGATCTTTTTCAATACAGAAGACTGCGGCCTACCGGGACCGCTCACAGCACCTCGCTGACTGGCATCCTACCTCGCGTATTGCGGAGATATCCACCTCACTGCACCCGATTCTCGGGATATCGATAATCTCTTGAGGCAAACATCGGAAGGCAACAGATCAAGCGGCTCCCCGCCGAACGCCACAAAAAGCGGACGCATGATCAGGCCGCAAGGCTCTCGTCCTCTCGCAGTGCTTAAACAACGGCAGCAGCGGCTGTATGACAAAAGAGGCTAGAGGACCCAGAGGACAAGACACCGGTAAGAGGGGAGACCTGTTTGAGCACACACAGGGGTATACCCCATCAATAAGAACCTCATACACGGGGTAACTCAGCTAAACATCATAGCACTGGGCCATTGGGATATCCCCACACGCTGCAAAGAACACCCTATTTTGTATAACCTAGCACCTCTCATAGCATCCACCAGAGAGATACTAGAATAACCAAATACGACCTGCACAAATAAGCTTCTACATCTGCTGGTACACAGGGGAAAAAACTTATGCTGTGAGTTATTTACACCACTGGGCAAAGCACACGTGGCCACTGTAGCTATTCTCAACCTAGTCTCTGACAGCTCTGTGACCATGTCTAGCAGGAAACATAATAAAGGTGACAAAAACATTAAAAGCACCAGCCTAACTAACTTTCTGAAAATGCCTAATACTTGTTCGGATCAACCCCCTGCAGAAAACACAGAGCAGACCTCCCCACTAACTTTCGCTCCAAGTCCTCTGCCCGACATGCAGCCACAGGAACCTCTAACAAGAGGTGACTTAAATGTAATCTCCTCTAAAGCAGACATTAATGTGGTCCTAACAGAAATGAGGTCTTTATTTGGAGACTTGAAAAGAGATTTCCAGCAAATCAGCCAGCAGGTTACCACCTTAGAAACTAAGCAGATAACCCTGCAGGCCCAAGCCGATTCAAACACACAAAGGGCTTTTGAGCAAGAGGGGGACATCCAATTTCTCCTAACCAGGGTGGAAGACTTAGACAATAGGGGGAGAAGGAACAATCTACGCATCAGGGGGGTGCCGGAATCTGTGAATAATACAGCCATTGAGGGCTTCCTACAAGACTTTTTCCGCACCATTAAAGAAACACCGAGCTCCCCTGATATTATGCTAGAAAGGGCACATCGGGCCCTCCGACCAAAACCCCCCCCAAAGCCCCCCCGAGGGACATTATTGTCAAGTTTTTGAGTTATAAAGATAAAGATACCATCGCTCAGAGGGCCCGCGCCATCAAAGACCTCACTCATGCTGGTATACCTATCCAGGTTTTCTCAGACCTGAGCCAAATTACCTTACAAAAAAGAAGGGACCTTAAGTTCATTACCAGTGTTCTTCAGCGCCATAAAATTCAATATAAGTGGGGGTTTCCTGTATCGCTTATAGCCACCCGCAATGGGAAACAAGCCATCTTTAAAACCCGCACAGACCTCTCTGATTTCTGCAATATTCTGGATGTAGACATTCCAGTACCCGAAGAAGCAGGATCCAGCCAAAGTGCTCCTGATTTACCAACCACAAATAGGGACAATTAATAGACTTTGCACGGGACACTCATTTGATACCTACCGAACATTTCTACTATGCCCTATTTCAACATCAGCTAAGTTTTGTTATGGTTATATTGTACTGTTTTTCTTGTAACTGGTTAATATGTCTTTCTTTTTGTCTTTATTTTGTTTTTCTCCCCTACCAGGGTATATTGTCTTTATAGACCAGCCTATTGGAACCATGAGTCACTAAAGGTTTGCACAATAGTAACCCCATATTTGTAGAGATATCTCTAACTATGCCACCCTAGCCTAATAGCGGTAACCAAAGGCCCCTTAATTTTAGACCTTAATACCTATGATTCATTATGGGGGGAGTAATCTCCCTCCCTGAACCTCCTTTTGCAGTGGCAGCCTTATGAGGCACACTTTCTCTAAATAGACCAGGTCAGTTTATAGACTACACTAGAGGCTTTCAGACCCCTATCCTGGGAATCTTTAGCCTTTGTTTACCTACTTGAGCCTCCTTTATTTACATTGTTTTTAAGTGGTTCTCATGGCTTTATTTGGATGTAATTTTAACCAGGAATCTGTTGAAGCTACTGTTGATATATGTATGTTGTTGATGATGTTGTATCTAGGGGAATAATATTATTGCTATTCTTGTCACTCCTGACCACGCTCTAATCCTTCTACGTCTTCACTATTCTTTCATTTGCTAACCACATCAGGCACAGGGATACTTATCCCACACTCTTTGATACTTTCTGCTTTCTCTAAAACTTCTTTTTCTTTTTTATTCCTCTTTCTCCTGTGTACAGAGAGACAACACTGCCATCTCTCTAAAGTACATACCCTATCTGTTGCCCACACTGGACGTCCCCTTTCATTAGGGTCTGCGTCTAATTTACTTTCATTCTTTCTGATTCTTTCTTTACACTCCTCTCTTTTTCCCCTCCCCCTTTAAGGTTTTTTTTTTTTTTTTTTTTTTTTCCCTCCTCTCTCACCCTCCCCCTTTGCCCCCACCATGCCATCCCACGGGGCACAAACCCTCACTTTGTTGACCATAAACACCAAAGGACTGAACATACCTGAAAAACGCTCCCATCTAATTAGAGACGCTATCAGAACACATAGTGACGTTGTCTTCATGCAGGAGACTCATTTTCGTAAGGGCAGGGAACCGACCTGGACAAATCCTAAATTTCCGACCTCATACTTTGCCTCAGGCCCATCAAAAAAAAACGGTGTCGGAATTTTGATTAAGCATTCTGCACCTTTCTCACCTATACACATAGAAAGAGACCCTGAGGGGAGGTTTCTGATTGTAATAGGCCTACTATTCAACAGCCTCGTCACATTAGTGAATACATACTTTCCCAACCAGGGACAAAACAGTTTTCTGACCAGACTAACCAACAAGATCCTAGACCTGCGTAAAGGAGCTTTAATTCTTGGGGGGGACTTCAATCTCCCTCTAGACCCAGTCCTAGACACGTCCAGAGCTACGGCTTCTATATCTAAAAAAGTGATTAGACAATGCAACTCCAGACTAGAAGAGTTAGAAGTTCATGATACATGGCGCACTCTTTACCCCACTAGGCGCGACTTTACCTTCTTTTCCCACCCACACAACCTGTACACACGTCTGGACTACTTTTTTACAGATCAGTCCACACTGGCGGGGGTTATAGACTCCCAAATACTCCCCATGACATGGTCGGATCACTCACCTGTCCTGTGTAAATTAAATTGGCCTTCTATCCCAGACAGACCCCACATATGGAGGTTTGATGACTTCCTGTTGAACAATCAACCAATTAAACTGCAGATAGAGACTAGATTATTAGAGTACTTCCAACACAACAACACAGGGGAGGTCCCAGGCCCAATAGTGTGGGAAGCACACAAGAGTGTGCTGAGGGGGGAACTGATCAAACAAAGAGCTCTAAACTCCAAACAGCTGAGACTTAGGTACTCCACCCTTCTCCTTAAAATCCGAGATCTAGAGATTAAACATAAAAAACTGCCCTCTGACACCGCGACTACCAAAATATTGCAACAAGCCAGAAAAGAGATCCAAGATATACATTCAATTGATCACCAAAAAAAGGCATTACAATTGCAACAAACATACTTTGAATACGGGGATAAACCCGGTAGGCTTCTGGCACGCGCTTTAAAAAGAAAACAATCAAAATCCCATGTTCACTCCATCTTTAATCAGCATAATCAAACCTGTGTAGATAGCCCTTCAATTGCGGAAACACTTAGATCCTACTACCAGAAGTTGTATAACTTAAAAGATGAGAAGGTATCAACTTCGGAGGCAGAAAGAGATCCCCCCCTTCCCCATATTGAGAGATATTTGAGCTCTCTCACATTGCCGACACTGTCGGATAAAGACAGAGAGGAACTGGACAACCCCATCACGGTAAAAGAGGTAACCAAAACCATTGAGGAGCTGAGTACTGGTAAAAGCCCCGGCCCCGACGGCTTTAGTGCCAAATATTACAAATTATTTAAGGATATCCTTTCGCCACATTTAGCAACCCTATTCAATGACATTGGACACACTCAAAATTTCCCCCCAACCATGTTACTAGCACACGTTACCACTATCCCAAAACCCGGGAAGCCACCTAACCGCCCTGAGAACTTCAGGCCAATTTCCTTACTCAATGTAGACCTGAAGATCTACGCAAAAATCCTCGCCACAAGACTAAATGTCTACTTGCCCCATTTGGTTTCACCTGACCAAGTAGGTTTTGTTCCCGGCCGCGAGGCTAGGGACAACACAATAAAAGCCAATCTCTTAGTAAATCACGCCCGACACAATAATATCCCTTCAGTGCTTATATCAACTGACGCGGAGAAGGCCTTCGACAGGGTCAGCTGGGACTTTCTTGCAGCTGTCCTGTCGAAAATGAATTTCAGCCACTCTTTCATACAAAAAATATTGGCCCTCTACTCGAAACCTACTGCCCAAGTTAAAGTTAATAATATTTTATCTGAACCCTTCGACATCACAAATGGCACAAGACAGGGCTGTCCACTCTCACCCCTGTTATTTGCCCTTTCTATAGAGATCTTGGCGCACAAGATACGCGCCAATCATACAATTTCTGGGATACGGGTGGGTGGCCAGGACCACAAAGTCTCGCTCTACGCGGACGACGTTCTTTTGTCTATCTCCAACCCTTTGACCTCTCTTCCAGAGATTCTAAAGGAGTTCGATGACTATGGCAAAGTATCTAATTTCCACCTAAATCACACAAAGTCTGAGATTCTAAATATAAATTTATCCCAAGCTGAGCTGTGTCAAATCCCGCACATATGCAAACTTAAAATTAAAACCCAAACGCTTAAATATTTAGGAATCAACCTGACCCCAGATTCAAATGGCCTATTCGGAGCTAACTACCCCCAACTGTCAAAATCAATAACAGACGACCTATCTGCTTGGAAAAATAAGAGAATTTCATGGCTGGGTAGGATAGGTGTGGTAAAAATGAATATCCTCCCCAGGGTATTATATTATTTGCAGACCTTGCCGACCCCATTCCCAATACACTTTTTACGAAAGTTGCAAGGACAACTAGAGACATATATTTGGGGGGGTAGAAGACCCCGAATCCCTAGACGCACCTTATACTTGGCCAAAGACAAAGGAGGTTTAGGCATTCCATGCCTCCTATTATATAAAAAGGCAATTAACCTTCAAACACAAGTGGAATGGTGCACTAACTCAATAGAAAAGACTTGGGCCCAAATTGGACGCACGATTTTAGGAGTACAGAACCCGGGAACACTGAGCTGGATCTCTAGTAAAAATAGGCCAAACATAATCTCCCATTACCCTTTCCTTAGTGAATTTCTCTCACAATGGGATAAGACACTTGTCGAACACCCACATATCTCCTCCCTCCCTTCACCACTATCTCCATTTACACACAACCCCGACATCCCGTTTTCGAACACATATCACATAAATATAAATAGGGCACAGATAGATCAAACAATGTTTCATAGACTGCTCCTAGATGGGAGATTGAGACCCCTAGAGGAATTGCAGCAATTGGGAGTTCCTCTCACTTGGTATCATCACAGACAACTTCAACACTACTTAAGCACTACTAAAAAAGCAATTTACATTACAAGACAATTTACACGGTTGGAAACACTCTGTCTACTTCCATCCGCCCCAAGACACTTAATCTCAATTATGTATAACCTGCTGTCTTCTCATAAAGACGTTGGCTTGCCTTCATTTGTTAGAAGGTGGAACACAGAGTTGGATGGGGAACTGACGGATACAGACTGGGATAAAATATTTTACAACCACGCTAAGGCATCTGTCTCCGCCGGGATCCTTGAATCTAACTATAAATATCTGTCTCGTTGGTATTTGACACCAGAAAGAATTAGAAAATTCTATAAGAAATCAGATGGCAAGTGTTGGAGGGGGTGTGGTGAATCTGGCACTCTGATCCACATTTGGTGGACGTGTGACCTGATCCAACCCTTTTGGAATTCTGTCTTAGACACGATTGACTCCAAATTAAATGTCAGGGTGAGCAGAAATCCGAGCTTCTTATTATTCCACGGTCTCCCTAAGCTAGTAGAAAAACCCAAAAAACACCTCTTGTATATAATGCTCAACAGTGCTAAAACCCTAATCCCCAAATACTGGAAAACGACCCAAACACCTCAACATTCAGACTGGGAAAATAGGGTGGACAGGTATTTGACTCTGGAGAGATACAGATATATGAGGGATGACAAAATAGAACTACATGAGTACATGAAGGAAATCTGGAAGCCCTTGATCAGATAAAGTCACAAGACATGAAGAAACATCCCCTTCCTCCCTCTTTCCTTCCCCCCCACATACGCTGGGGTTACCCCCTTCCCCCCTTTTTTTTTTTTTTTTTTTTTTTTTTCTCTCTCTTTCTATCGTCCTTCCTTTTCTCTTTTCACTAACTACTGGCATGCACTGAACCCTATGTCGCATGCCAGACCCTAGCGTACAGGTGCGCACAAAAGCACTTGAGTTGATTATTGTTGTTACTGTTTTTGAGATGCATGTTGCAGAGTTTGGTATACATCGCTACACTCCTCTCTCAGGTTGCAGAGG
Source organism: Bombina bombina (assembly GCF_027579735.1). Classification (NCBI taxonomy): domain Eukaryota; kingdom Metazoa; phylum Chordata; class Amphibia; order Anura; family Bombinatoridae; genus Bombina; species Bombina bombina. The sequence goes on from NC_069500.1 coordinate 125,060,448, forward strand.
ATAAGACTCAATGGAGTCACGAACTGTTTTCCTTCTAAGATCACGGACATTAGTTATCTAACTTCCTCCTGTAAGCTTTTGTGTAATAATTATCCCCTGGTTTTGCCATCTAAATTCTGATTTAATGGAGTGTACTGCTTTATGATTCTTATGTGATGCTATTACCTTTCTGCCATTGTCATTTCTTGTTATTTTCAATAAAGCCTTTTGAAATTAAAAAAAAAAAAAAAAAAAAAAAAAGTTGTGTTGTTTTTTTTGTGCTTATTGTAATTTTGAAGGTAAGTTTAAATTTATTATAAAATAGGAATGAGTTAAAATTTAATTTAAAGTTAGCGGGTTGTTAGGGGTTAATAGTTTAATTTAGTTTGTGGCGATGTGGGGGGCTGGCGGTTTAGGGGTTAATAACTTTATTTAGTTGCGGTGGGCTCCGGGAGCGGAGGTATAGCGGTTAATAACTTTATTAGCGTGGCGGCGGTGTAGGGGGCAGCAGATTAAGAGTTAATAACATAATGTAGGTGGCGGCGGTATAGGGGGTGGCAGATTAAGAGTTAATAACATAATGTAGGTGGCGGCGGTATAGGGGGTGGCAGATTAGGGGTTAATAAGTATAATGTAGGTGACAGCGGTTTAGGGGGCAGCAGATTAGGGGGTATTAACATAATGTAGGTGGCGGTGGGCTCCGGGAGCGGAGGAATAGGGGTTAATAACTTTATTACAGTGGCGTGGGCTCTGGGAGCGGTGGTTTAGGGGTTAATAACTTTATTTAGTTGCGGCGGGGTCTGGGAGCAGCGGGATGGGTGTTAATAACTTTATCAGAGTTGCGGTGGGCTCCGGGAGTGGTGGGATAGGGGTTAAACAGTTTAGTAAAGTGGCGGTGTTTAGTGACAGTATACAAATAAAGCTGGGAAAAAGCTGAAGAGCAGCGAGATCGATGACTGTTAGTTAACAACAGTCCGCTGCTCATCGCCCCGTACTTGGTGCGCGGCTTTTTGTCAGTTTTTTTGTTAAATATGCACAACGTATTCAGGTCCGCGGTAGCAAAGTTAGGCGATGTCAGGCGAGCGTATTGGTGCCGTCGAATGCAAGAAAGTTGACGGCTTGATAAGTAGGCCTCTTAGTGTAATATTGGCGATTTTACCATTATTTTAGCTAAAACTAATTTCCAGTTGCTTTAATTTTGCATCTCATTTTAGAGTCATGTCTGCTCCCCCATTAAATATGATAGGCCCTCCAGAGGAGATTTCTAATTAACATAGAGCTAGATTACGAGTTGTGCGTTTGTGTTTTAATGCTGAAAAAATGGTAATTTCAGCGTTAAAACAGTACCGCAGCCATAACAAGTCTTGTCGGTATAGCTGTACCGCAAGCCTTTTAGCCTGTAACGCAACGTCAGTCCCACACTCGTAAAAAATTACGTTTTTTCATTGGATTCCCATAGTGCTGCCATTACGAGTTTTGTGGTGAGGCTAAAAAACGACAAGATCCGTACCGCTATCTGAATACATTAGTTATGAGTTTTACACTACAACACAACTGTTACATAAAACTAAAGTGTTACAAAGTACACTAAACGCCCATAAACTACCTATTAACCACTAAACCGCCGCCCTCCCGCATCACAAACACTATATTAAAGTTATTAACCCCCAATCTGCTGCTCCTGACATCCCCACCACTAAAAATAATTATTAACCCCTATTCCGCCGCTCCCAGACATCGTCACCACTATCATAAAGTTATTAACCCCTAAACCGTCACCCTCTCACATTGCAAACACTATTTAAATATTATTAACCCCTAATCTGCCGTCCGCCACCCACTATACTTAAGTTATTAAGCCCTACGCCGCCACTATAATAAACCTAATAACCCCTAAACCGCAAGCCCCCACAACTAAATAAACTAAATTAAACTAGTAACCCCTAAACCTAACGCACCCTTATTGAATAATCCAATAGAATGAGAGCTGCTTAAATCCTATTGGCTGATTTGAACAGCCAATAGGATTTTAGCAGCTCTAATTCCTATTGGCTGATTCAAGTTTTTCAGCCAATAGGAATGCAAGGGATGCCATCTTGAAACGGCTCCCTTGCATTGAAGATTCACTGTACGGCGGCGACCGTATGAAAAGGATGCTCCGTGCCCGATGTCTTCACGATGGACCCGCTACACGCTGCTGGGATCAAGATAGAAGATGCCGCCTAGATGAAGATTGAAGTGGCCGTCTGGATAAAGACTTCTCGCCGCCTGGATGAGGACTTCGACACCGGGATGAAGATTGTCGGGGTTAGTGTTAGGCTTTTTTAAAGGGCTTTTTGGGTGGGTTTTTATTTTAGATTAGGGTTTGGGCAGCAAAAGAGCTAAATGCCCTTTTAAGGGCAATGCCCATGTAAATGCCCTTTTCAGGGCAATGGGTAGCTTAGGTTTTTATTTTTTTTTTTTTATTTTTTTTTTGTGGGTTTGGGGGGGTGGGGGTTTGTAATGTTAGTGGGGGTTTGCATTTTTTTATAGGTAAAAGGCCCTTTTAAGGGCTATGGGAGTTTATTCTAGATTAGGTTTTTTATTTTGAGGTGTTTTTTTTTTTAAAATGGGTATTAGATTAGGAACAATTTCTATTATTTTTGATAATTTGTTTGTTATTTTGTGTAATGTATTTTTTTTCATTTTGGGGTGGGTTTTTATTTTTAGATTAGGGCTTGGGCAGCAAAAAAGCTAAATGCCCTTTTAAGGGCAATGCCCATACAAATGCCCTTTTCAGGGCAATGGGTAGATTAGGTTTTACTTTATTTTTATTTTGTGGGTTTGGGGGGTGGGGGTTTGTATACTGTTAGGGGGTGTTTGGTTTTTTTGTAGCAAAAGAGCTGTTAACTTTAGGGCAATGCCCTACAAAAGGCCCTTTCAAGGGTCCTTGGTAGTTTGGGGGTGGAGGTTTAGTATACTGTTAGGGGGTGTTTGTTTTTGAAGCAACAGAGCTGTTAACTTTAGGGCAATGCCCTACAAAAGGCCCTTTTAAGGGCCCCCAAAAGGCCCTTTTAAGGGCCCTTGGTAGTTTATTCTAGATTAGGCTTTTTTATTTTGGAGTGTTTTTTTTAATGGTATTAGAATAGGAATAAGTTGTTTTTTTTTTGTGGATAATTTCTGCTTTTTTTGTAATAGTAGGTTTTTTTTTATTTTTTTGTGATTTTTGTGTTTTTATTTTTTGTAATTTTAGGTTTTAATGTAAGGTAGTTTAGGTTTTATTTCACAGGTAAGTTTGTATTTATTTTAACTAGTTAGTAAACGATTTACTAACTAGTCTACCTAGTTAAAAAAAAAATTTTACCTGTGAAATAAAAATAAAACCTAAGCTAGCTACAATATAACTATTAGTTATATTGTAGCTAGCTTAAGTTTTATTTCACAGTTTAGTATGTATTTAGTTTTAAATAGGAATTATTTAGTTAATAATTATAACTTTAATATGGCTCTATTGTAATTATGTTAAAGTTAGAGGGTGTTAGGGTTAGGTTTTGGGTTAGGGATACGTTAGGGTTAGGTTTAGGGGTTAATATAGTTTAATTTAGGTTGTTGCAATGTGGGGGGGCTGGTGGTTTAGGCGTTAATAGGTTTATTTAGTGGTAGTGATGTGGGAGGCCAGAGGTTTAGGGGTTAATAGCTTTATTTAATTGCGGCGATGTTGGGGAGCGGCAGAATAGGGGTTAATAGATTTATTATAGTGTGGGCAATGTTGGGGTGCAGGGGAATCGGGGTTAATAACTTTAGTATAATGGTGGTGATATCGGGAGCGGCAGATAAAGGGTTAATAGTTCTATTTAGGTGGCGGCGATATCGGGGGCTGCAGATTAGGAGTTAATAACTGTAGGTAGGTGGCGGCAATGTCGGTGGGGGGCAGATTAGGGGTGTTTAGACGTGGGGTTTATGTTAGGTTGTTAGGTTTAAACGTTAGTTTTTCCCCCCCATAGACATCAATGGAGCTGCTTTACAGAGCTTTTCTTTCCACAATTGCAAGTGTTAGACTTTTTTCTTACCCGCTCTCCCCATTGATGTCTATGGGGGAAGGGTGCACAAGCATGCCAAAACAGTTCTTGTTTTTTGTGCGGTATGGAGCTTAAAAGCACCATATCGCACGCACAAGCCGGCTGTTTCAAAACTTGTAATGGCTGCGCTATGGAGGGTGAAATAAAGCAACTTTTGTTGCGTTCGTTTCGCACCCTCTATAGCGCAAAATTTGTAATCTAGGTGATAATGAGGTACATTATCCTTGTCTCCTTTGTAAAACTGTTCTTATGGACCAAGTTAACCAGTTTTGGACTAATTGTGCTCCACAGCTCCAGTTCGCTAACCGAAATCTTGTCTATGTCTCCTGACAGAAATGTATCTATGTGCCTCAAAGTGATTCCACTGATTTTCCCCCAGAATTTAAATCAAACCTTCCCAAAACTATGACAGAATTTTTGGTGGTCATTCCCAAACCAAGTAAATGTAAAACAAAAAGATGTATCCCCTGTCACCTGTGGTGCACAGGGTCCTGTATGTCAGAGTCATTTACCACCAAATCTTACAAAGCTCTGACTCTGCTGAGTCCCTGTCAGAGGGCTCTGAGGGAGAAATGTCCTCTGAGGAATCTGAACCAGTTGCAGAACTTGAGATTGATTCCACCTTTAGATTTAAAGTTGAACATACCCGTTTCCTGCTTCAGGAGGTTTTGAATACTTTAAAGTTATTAGAGCCTAAACCTGAGGATTCCAATCGTGTAAATAAGTTGAAACAGGTCTTTAAAGCTCCGTCCAAGGTACCTAAGGCCTTTGAAGTGCCAGATTTCGTTACAGATTACATAAGAATTTGGTAACGTGGGAAATAGTCCTTAAGGTAGTTGGGCCTATTTCCACTTTAGTGAGACGCACTTCTATTCCTATGGTGGATAGTTCTTCGTAAACGGATGCAGTGGGCTGAAACTGTTTCTTAGACAGCCATTCAGCTTAGCCCTGCAGTGGCTATTACCTGTATTGCCACAGCTGCATCTTTCTGGTGGGATTCTCTTTCTCAGATTGTTTCTGACCAATCTTCTGAGGATGTTGGCAACTGCATTAAGGCCTTTAAAATGGCTAATGATTTTGTTTGTGATGTAATTTTTGACATCATTAAGATTGATATAAAGAAAATATCCATTGCAGTGTTATTAAGGACAACCTTATGGCTTAAATCTTTGTCAGCGGATATGGGGGCCGAATTATCATTGTGCAGGTGGACATGATCCGATATTGCGGATCATGTCTGCTGCACATCGATAAATGCTGACACATCGATAAATGTTGGCATTTATCATTGCACCAGCAGTCCTTGTGATTTGCTGGTGCAATGCCGCCCCCTGCAGATTCACGGCCAATTGGCTACTAGCAGGGGGTGTCAATCAACCCGATCGTATTTGATTGAGTTGATTTCTGGTGATGTCTTGTGAACTGCTGGTGCAATGTTTCGTGGCCAATCGGCTGCTAGCATGGAGTGTCAATCAACTTGATTGTATTCGATCGGGTAGATTTCTGGTGATGTCTGTCCGCCGCCTCAGAGCAGGCGGATAGGTTATTGAGCAGCAGTCTTTAGATAACTGTTAGATTCCCTGTGGAAAAGGAATGGTGTGTGGGTTAAGCAGGAGTAAGAAGGCTGTATACCCTCTGACCTCAGGTAATGGTGACCTCTAACCTCTGGTAGTGGTGACGTCTAACCCCTGGTGATAATACTAGCATGCCTTCAGTTTTATACGATGAGCAGTGCAAACACCAGGGTAATGAACAGTGGCAGCCTCAGACTGCCAGCTAATGTGCTTGCCAACCCCAAGACCCCATACAATGAATTACAGATACCCATATATGATGTAGTGTGTGTTTCTATCTGTATGTATAAGTGTGTGTGTGTGTATCTGCATGTATAAGTGTGTGTGTGTATATGCATGTATAAGTGTAAGCTATGTAGTGTGTATCTGTATGTATAAGTGTGTGTGTGTATATGCATGTATAAGTGTAAGCTATGTAGTGTGTATGTGTGTATCTGCATGTATGTGTGTATCTTCATGTATAAGTGTATGCTATGTAGTTTGTGTGTATCTGCATGTATAAGTGTAAGCTATGTAGTGTGTATGTGTGTAAGTGTATACTATGTAGTGTCTGTGTATCTGCATGTATAAGTGAATGCTATGTAGTATGTGTGCATCTGCATGTATACGTGCATGCTATGTAGTGTAGTGTGTCTGTATCTGCATGTGTAAGTGTATGCTGTGTAGTATATGTGTGTATATGCATGTGTAAGTGTATGCTATGTAGTGTGTGTGATGAGAGTGGGAAGTGACGTCACCGGATGGGGGCGTGGTTTAGGGCCCTTATTGTCTATGTCGCAGTTACCAAGTTAGATGTGTTGTACAAGCTATATACTTCTATGCTTTGCAATAAAATAGCGTTGTACCTTCTATGCTGTGTCCTTCATCTCATGACATGGTGTCAGAAGTACTTGCCTGCACTTCTGTTTCTTGATTAATGACGATGTCAAAGTTTACCCCACCTGAGCCTTTTGATTTCTCTCAGCCTGCAGCTTGGCCCACATGGCGTTAGCGGTTTCAACGCTTCAGGATTGCTTCCAAGCTGGACAAGGAGAGTGGTGAAGTACAAGTTAATTCTCTTTTATACTCTATGGGGAAATATGTGGAGCCAGTGTTCAATGCCTTTACTTTCCAAGAAGGGGAAGAATTTGAATTTGAAATAGTTATGAACAAACTCAGTGCTCACTTTGTGCCCAAAAGAAATGTGATTCATGAGAGGGCTTGTTTTCACAAACGTGCTCAGCGTGTGGGAGAATCTGTGGAGTCATTTGTGCACAGCCTGTATGAACTAGCTGAATTCTGTGAGTTTGGTGTTGCTAAAGAGGAGCAATTCAGAGACAGAATAGTCATAGGAATTGCAGATGCTGAAGTCTCACTGAAGCTACAGTTGGAGGTTGATTTAACATTGCATGGGGCTATTAGGATGGCCGCCAGAGTGAACTGGTAAAAAAGCAAAGTGCTGATCTGAGGTCCGAGAGTATTGTGGATGAAGTGCAGCAGTTCAGAAGAGCTGCTAGTGAAAGGCACAGTGTGAGCGGTAGATCAAGGGCAACAGATAGGCCCAGAAGTGGATGGGCGCAGCATGCTCGCTGCACGCGGTGTAACCGTACCCATGAACAGAGTGACGTATGCTCTGCTAAAGACAAAAGATGTAGAAAATGTAACCGAATGGGCCATTTTGAAGTGGCATGTAAAACGGAATACATTAAGGAGATGTAGGTGGATAGTGACCAGGAGGGTCAAGAAGTGTCCTTTGTAGGGTCTGTTGTTGAACGGTCTGATTCAGATGAAGATTGGCGGGTTACTCTTACTGTAATGGAAATCAAAGTTGCCTTTAAGATTGACACAGGAGCAGACATCACTGTTATGTCCCTTGCAGCATTTATAAAACTGCCTCGACAGCCTCAGCTGGTGAAAGTTACAACAAAAGTTCATAGTCCTGGTGGCCGCATCGATTGTGTGAAGAAATTTCTTGCCAGCTGCGAGTACAAGCAGAGGAAATTCACCATGTGGATACATGTGATTAGAGGTCAGTATGTTAACCTATTGAGCAGAAAATTAGCCTGTGGTTTGGGCCTGGTCGCCAGAGTGAATGAGATTTCAGAAGACATGTTTGGTGAATTGGGCCTACTGAATTTCAACCCAGTCTGAAAAGTGAGAGAGATATGTGCTGCTGACACTTGAAGACATAGCTCCAAAATTGGCTGGGGCAAAGTTCTTCTCTACACTGGATGCTTCCAGCGGCTTCTGGCAGATACCTCTAGATCCAAAGTGCTGCAAACTGACTACCTTCATTACACCGGTAAGTCGGTTTTGCTTCTGAAGACTCCCCTTCGGGATATCCTCTGCTCCTCAAATCTTTCAAAGAGAGATGAGTTCTTTCCTAAGGGACCACAAGGGCACGGCAGTCGTCATGGATGACATTTTGGTGTATGCGTCTACATTGGAAGAACATGATTAGCGATTAAGCTGTGTGCTGCAGACCATTAGAGAGTCCGGGCTGAAATTAAGTAAATAGAAATGCCATTTTAGGAAGGCTGAGTTATGTTACTTTGGGGATATTATCAATGGGGATGGCATCAAGCCGGACCCTGATAAAATCCTTGCTATTGAACAAATGAAAAGTCCTTCTGATGTACATGAGCTGAGACAAATATTGGGCCTTGTAAATTATGTGGGCAGGTTCCTTCCAGATTTATTCACAATACTACACCCTATCACAGAGTTGCTAAAGAAAGATGTTGCCTGGGTCTGGCGACCTTCACAGGAAGAATCTTTTGTGCAGCTCAAGTCCCTGCTGGGGTCTGCCCCAGTGTTGGGGTTCTACGGCCCTTCTAAAAAGACTGTGGTTAGTGGTGATGCGAGCAGTTATTGGTTAGGGTTAAATGAGAACAAACTACAGCCCATCGCCTACTGTTCCCGTACACTGGCGGCTGCTGAGTCGAAATACACCCAAATTGAGAGAGAGTGCCTGGCTGCAGTTTGGGCCTGTGAGCGCTTCGGGCGTTACCTAGTGGGTTTAGAGAAATTTAGTCTGGAGACTGACCATAAACCGCTAGTCCCTCTAATCAACTCCTATGATATTGACAAAACACCCCTAAGATGCCAGAGACTTCTGATGAGGCTGCTCAGGTTCAACGTTCAGGCAGTGCATGTGCCGGAGAAACAACAGGTAGTGGTAGATACACTTTCCAGGCTCCCGTTGGCTGCTGCTGAAGAATCTTCAAAGGAATCAGATGTGAAAGTGTATGTAGATTCAGTTCTGGTATCCAAATCCATTTCGTCAGGGAAGCTAGAGCAAATAAGAAAGGAGACAAATTTAGATACTGAACTTCAAGAAGTTATTAAGTACATAAAAGAAGGTTGGCCCGAGAGCCGGGCAGCCGGGATGTCTTTAAGTTCTTACCAGTCAGAAAGGTTGCAGCTCACGGCGCTGGATGGGTTGGTGCTGTTCCAGGACCGCATTGTTATTCTTGTTAGCATGCGGCAGGAGATGTTAAGCAGGATTCATGATGGCTACTTGGGCATTACAAAGTGCAGAGAAAGGGCAGTATGGTGGCCTGGGATCAGTTCTGACATCGCAATCCATGTGTCAAAATCTGCCTTTTGCCAGGAATGCCGGCCTATTCAGAGAAGGGAGCCCTTGATTTCTACTCTGCTGCCTGCTGGCCCGTGGCAGAAAATAGCTTCTGATTTGTGCGAACTGCACAGGAAAAAGTACCTAGTCGTGATTGACTACTATTCCAGGTATTTGGAGATGGCACCCTTGAATGAGATCACAAGTCAAGCCGTTATCACTCGTCTCAAGAGCTTGTTCGCCCGGTGGGGCATACCAATGGCGTTAGTGAGTGATAACGTAATGCAGTTTGCTTCCACAGAGTTCAGTTCTTTCAGCAGTGAATATGATTTTGTCCATTCTACATCGAGTCCACATTACCCGGAGGCCTGTAGAATGGCTGAAAGGGCAGTTCAAACAACAAAGTTCATTTTGAAGCAATCTTAGCCGTACCTAGCCCTCTTGGCCTATAGGATGACTCCCATTCAAGCCACAGGTTTTGGCCCGGCACAGCTGATGCTAGGACGTCAGATTTGCACCACTTTATCCTCTGTGGGTGTCTTCGAGCCAACTAGCTCTGTTCCTCAGGACGAGGTCCTTAAAAGGGATGAAGAGGGGCTATCGATTCTTCCACGACAGGAAACACTCTATGAGGCCCTTGCAAGAGCTGAATGTGGGGCAAAGTGTCAGAGTTAAACTGGATGATGAGAAGAAATGGAAGACGCCTGCCTCGGTAATTGAACGCTCTCCAGAACCAATGTGTTATTTAGTTCTTACTGATGGAGGGACAGTCACACGTCGAAATCGAAGACATCTTCAGCCAGTACCTGAGAGTTTGGGACTGGATGCCTCAGTACCACTGCCGTTGGGATCCCCTGTTTTAAGAGGGTTGCCTTCCCCTCAGCAAGATCACAGCGGGGATACTTCTCTGCTTCCAGCAGACTCTCAATCACCTTCTTCTGTAGCAGAGGACAGTTCATTTAAAATGACATCAAGTGGAAGGGTTGTGAAACTTCCAGCCCGATATCGGGATTAGCACTAGTTAGAGCAGTGACCGGAAGTATGTGCAGAATAATCCCATGGTCACTGTGAACTAGGGTAGTCTACCCCGATGTTCAAGTCAGGATTGCATTTCATGTTGTTTATATATATTCTCTTTAACTTGTTATTTGTTGTATACTAAACAAAGCTATTTCTGTATGCTTCTTGTATACCTTGTTATTTGATGTATTAAAAAAAAAATGTATGCTTTGTCCTTTGAAAAGGGGGAAGATGTGATGAGAGTGGGAAGTGACGGCACCAGATGGGGCGTGGTTTAGGGCCCTTATTGTCTATGTCGCAGCTACCAAGTTAGATGTGTTGTACAAGCTGTATACTTCTATGCTCGGAAATAAAATAGCGTTGTATCTTCTATGCTGTGTCCTGCATCTCATGACAGTGTGTATTTCTGTGTATTTGAGTGTGTGTACATGTATATGTGTAGCTTGTGCTACTGTGCATTTTTGCTGACTTTAAAGGTCAGAATCTAGAATATTAATGGGGAATGCAGAGAGCAGTTTTAAAGAATCTATTATTAAATGTCCAATTAAGATAAAAAATATTTAGCACTGGCTCTGCAAATTAAATACAGAGCTTGCATAGCTATACCAGTGGTTTGAGCTTGTGTTTGATTTGCTGCCTAACGCTTAGATTATGAGTCTTGCGTTAGCCTTAAAAAGCAGCGTTGAGAGGTTCCAACGCTGCTTTTTAACGCCCGCTGGTATTACGAGTCTGGCAGGTATAGGTCTACCGCTCACTTTTTTTCCGCGACTCGAGCATACCTCAAATCCCCTTACGTCAATTGCGTATCCTATCTTTTTAATGGGATTTTCCTAACGCCGGTATTACGAGTCTTGGAAAAAGTGAGCGGTACACCCTCTCCTGTCAAGACTCCTACCTCATTTAAAAGTCAGTAGTGAAGAGTTTTATGGGCTAACGCCGTAACATAAAACTCTTAACTAAAGTGCTAAAAAGTACACTAACACCCATAAACTACCTATTAACACCTAAACCGAGCCTCCCCCACATTGCAAACACTTAAATACATTTTTAACCCCTAATATGCCGACCAGACATTGTCGCAACTTCAATAAATATATTAACCCCTAAACCGACGCACTCCCGCCTCGCAAACATTAGTTAAATGTTTTAACCCCTGATCTGCCATCCCTAACATCGCTGACACCTACCTACATTTATTAACCCCTAATCTGCCGCCCCAATGTCGCTGCCACTATATTAAATGTATTAACCCCTAAACCTAAGTCTAACCCTAACCCTAACACCCCCTAACTTAAATATAATTTAAAATAATCTAAATAAAATAGCTACAATTAACGAAATTATTCCTATTTAAAACTAAATTTACCTATAAAATAATCCCTAAAATAGCTAAAATATAGCTAATAATTACATTGTAGCTATCTCAAGGTTTATTTTTATTTTACAGGCAACTTTGTATTTATTTTAACTAGGTACAATAGTTATTAAATAGCTAAGTTAAAATAAATACAAATTTACCTGTAAAATAAATCCTAACCTAAGTTACAATTACACCTAACACTGCACTATAATTAAATTAATTCCCTAAACTAACTACGATTAAATACAATTAAATAAAATTATCTAAAATACGAAAACAAACAAACACTAAATTACAGAAAATAATAAAATAATTACAAGTTTTTTAAACTAATTACACCTACTCTAATCCCCTTAATAAAATAAAAAAGCCCCCCAAAATAATAAAAATCCCTAACCTACACTAAATTACAAATAGCCCTTAAAAGTGCCTTTTGCGGGGCATTGCCCCAAAGTAATCAGCTCTTTTACCTGTAAAAAAAATACAATACCCCCCCAACATTACAACCCACCACCCACACACCCAACCCTACTCTAAAACCCACCCAATCCCCCCTTAATCACCCTACCTTGAGACGTCTTCACCCAACCGGGCAGAAGTGGTCCTCCAGACGGGTCCAAAGTCTTCATCCTATCTGGGCAGAAGAGGTCCTCCAGACGGCCAGAAGTCTTCATCCAGACGGCATCTTCTATCTTCATCCGTCCGGAGCGGAGCGGGTCCATCTTCAAAACATCCGACGCAGAGCATCCTCTTCATTTTTGATCCGACGACTGATTGACTGGTCCTTTAAATGACGTCATCCAAGATGGCATCCCTTGAATTCCGATTGGCTGATAGAATTCTATCAGCCAATCGGAATTAAGGTAGAAAAATCCTATTGGCTGATGCAATCAGCCAATAGGATTGAGCTCACATTCTATTGGCTGTTCCAATCAGCAAATAGAATGCAAGCTCAATCCTATTGGCTGATTGGAGTGGCGACGACATTGTGGGCGGCAGATTAGGGGTTATTAATTGTAGGTAGGTTGCAACGACATTGGGGCGGCAGATTAGGGGTTAATAACTATAATGTAGGTGGCGGCGATGTTGGGGGCAGCAGATTAGGGGTTCATAAGTATAATGTAGGTGGCGGCGATGTCCGGAGCGGCAAATTAGGGGTTAATAATATAATGCAGGTGTCGGCGATGTTGGGGGCGGCAGATTAGGGGTTAATAAGCGTAAGATTAGGGTGTTTAGACTCACGGTTCATGTTAGGGTGTTAGGTGTAGACATAAATTTACTTTCCCCATAGGAATCAATGGGGCTGCGTTAGGAGCTGAACGCTGCTTTTTTGCAGGTGTTAGGGTATTTTTCACCCGAATCAGCCCCATTGATTCCTATGGGGAAATCGTGCACACGCACGTTTTGCCAGCTTACCGCTACCGTAAGCAGCGCTGGTATTGAGGTGAGATGTGGAGCTAAATTTTGCTCTACGCTCACTTTTTTGCGGCTAACGCCGGGTTTAGAAAAACCTGTAATACCAGCGTTGTCTTAAGTGAGCGGTGAGAAAAAAATGCTTGTTAACACCGCACACCATTACCGACAAAAACTTGTAATTTCGCCTTAAGAGTTTTAAAAGATATGACTTTATTTAAAATGTATTTTACTTTGGTCTAATGATTTTTTTTAAGCTCCATTCCAGCTCCTGTCCACCACATATAACACTTTTGACACAGGGTGGGGGTGCTGTCCCTCTTTTGACTTTTGAAATGTTGGGAGGTATGGTACAGTGTGAAATCTCAGTGATGTCATCATTTACAGGTTGTCTGAAAGTCATAGGGATGTGATTTCTGACAGCAGTCACACCCCTACCAGTAACAGCACTGTACATTGTGGAATCTCAGTGATGTCATCATGTACAGGTTGTACAGGTTTCCTAAAAGTAATAGGGATGTGATTGCAGACAGCAATCACACCCCTGCCAGTACCATCACTAGACATTGTGGAATCTCAGTGATTTCATCATGTACAGGTTGCCTAAACGTGATAGGGATGTGATTGCTGACAGCAACAGTAACAGCATTGTATATGCTGAAATTTGAATGATTCCATAATATACAAGTTGCCTGAAAGTGATAGTGGTATGTCCTGTCAGCACACAGGCATGGTGATAACCTCTAGCTGAGCTCTTACAGTATCTGCATTTTCAATGTTTTTTGACTTTAGAGCTGGGTTAAAAAAAATATTATATGAAGAACAAGTAGCTGCACAAAATACAAAAATGCCTACAAATAAACACACTCGCACAGAAGAATCACACCTTACCACTCTACACATGGACATATTTATATGCCTTTATCCAACTGTAACCGTGCATTACTCTGAGTCCTTGTTCTAACACACTCTGTACCTAGCGTCTTACTCCACTTCCTGAGTTCCCCGCCTCTGTATTTGGGGCTGGAACTCCGGAGGACATGAAAAAAAAACATGGCAACATTAAAAATTAATACTACAGATGGCCGATAATTTGAGCGCAACTGCACACCCTCCATAAAGGTGTGCACTTGGTTAGAGGTGACAGTGGTAACCGTAAAGCTCTTATCTCCATTTCAATGCTTTTTGGAAACTTTAGAGCTGGATTGCAAAAATAGGCAGGCAGCCGATAATTTGTGCGCAACTGCTCATAGAGGTTGGTTATAGGGGACAGTGGTAACTATAGAGGGTGTAAGACTGCCGCCCTCCAAAATTTGCCAACCTAGGCCAATGGCCATAATATGCCCCTGCTCACCTTTCCTGCAGAGCTGCCTCCTCCTGGTCCCTCCAGTTCTCAGCTTCTAAGTGAAGCAGGAAGCCGGTGGGCTGGGTCACATGATCTTACTGAGAAGCTGGAGAACTGCTGCGGATCACAGGGGCTGGTTAAGGGAGATCTCTTTGATCTCCCCACTGGTCCCTGCAGCATAAAAGGCCCCCTGTCAGTGCCCGGGGCAGTTGCCCCTTTTGCCCCGCGTTAAAGATGGCCCTGGAAAGTCCATAGGACCTGCCAGATTTTTCCTATATGGGCAACAGTTCTTATTTGCACTCCTTAACCCTGCTTTCTGTCTTTCCCACTCTCCTCTGCTCTGCAATACATTAACTGAGTCGGAAGAGGAGGTGGGAGGGATTAAAAGCTCTTGTGAGGGTTCTTGACCTTCTCCTGGAGGTGGGAAATATATGCCACATGTTATGGACACCTATGGACTCTCATCATCCTGTAAGAAAGAAATTCAGTTTTTTAAACTATGGCCTAGAATACAAGTGGAGCGCACAATCTGTGAATGATAAAATCGAATTATCAGAGAATGTTTAGCGCGACCACCATCTCTTTAGCGTGCCCTATACTTTTAGTGAGAAGCCCAGCCGAGCTAAACATTGCTCGAATTGCAAGTTGTTACTTCTGTAGCGCTAAAAAAGCTAACTTGACTGTAGGCCTGAAGTAAAGGGTATAAGAATAAAAGTACATTAAAACAGATGTAAAACATATTAAAATAAATTATTACACTTAAATGGACAGTCTAGGCCAAAATAAACTTGTATGATTCAGATAGAGCATGTAATTTTAAACAATTTTCCAATTTACTTTTATCACAAATTTTGCTTTGTTCTCTTGGTATTCTTAGTTGAAAGCTTAACCTAGGATGTTCATATGCTAATTTCTTAGACCTTGAAGGCTACCTCTTTTCAGAATGCATTTTAACAGTTTTTCATCACTAGAGGGTGTTAGTTCATGTGTTTCATATAGATAACACTGTGCTTATGCACGTGAAGTTATCTGGGAGCAGGCACTGATTGGCTAAACTGCAAGTCTGTCAAAAGAACTGAAATAAAGGGGCAGTTTGCAGAGGCTTAGATAAAAGATAATCACAGAGGTAGAACGTTTATTTATATAACAGTGTTGGAAAACTGGGGAATGGGTAATAAAGGGATTATCTATCTTTTAAAACAATAAAAATTCTGGTGTAGACTGTCCCTTTAATATATATATATATATATATATATATATATATATATATATATATATATATATATATATATATATATATATATATATATATATATATATATATATACTGTATATATGTATATATAAAAATAATGCAAAGGATCTTCACTCATCAAAAAATTGTTTTATTTAGTTAAGTTTCGGGGAACAATACCTCCCTTTCTCAGTGGGATCTGAGGAAGGGAAGTTCTATTCCCTAAAACATCACCAAATAAAACACCTTTTTGATTAAAAAAACAAAGCAAGAACAGAGCATTTGCTCTTCTACATATCCAGACACCCTGGTAGTTGTCCCTATATGGTGAGAGTGCAAATCCTCTGGGTCTACATATATATATAAATCTCATATAAGGTAGAAATAAGAAAAGAAAAAGGCGGAAATAATACAGGATTCCTTAGCCAGCACTATCCATCTCAAACTTTAATACCTAAATAGATATTCCACATATGTGGAGGTACCCAATCACACCAAAAACAAAGATAAGGATATATGATGTTATACACAAAATACAAATTTATTAACTGCAAATGTCTAAAACAAGACAAACAAATATATCCCACCTTAAACTAGCTAAAAACATATACCAATGGCCATGGTAGAGGAAAATATGCAATAATTTAAGACGTCTTATAGGGTTAATAAAGAGAGAAATTAATATATAAAATTATTTCTAATCTCTCTAACACCACCAATCTATGCTACTAAACCCTAATAACAATGGTGTGGTAATTGGTAATCACAACCATACACATTTCTTAGTAAGACACAGCATAACAATACGCTAGACAAATAAATGTCCATAGATCAATACTAAGCATACGGGCGTAGCAAATATCATTGCATTTATATTTGTAGCAGTAGCTATATATATATATATATATATATATATATATATATATATATATATATATATATATATATATATATATATATATATATATATATATATATATATATATATATATATATACAGCTATTGAAACAATAAGAGACCACTACAAAATTATTAGTTACTCTGGTTTTACTATTTATAGATATGTGTTTGAGTAAAATGAACATTTTTGTTTTATTCTATAAACTACTGACAAGATTTCTCCCAAATTCCAAATACATTTTTTGTCATTTAGAGCATTTATTTGCAGAAAATGATAACTGGTCAAAATAACAAAAAAAGTGTTTTCAGATCTTATTTAATGCAAAGAAAACAAGTTCATATTAATTTTAAACAACACAGTAGTTATTTTTTAACTTAGCTTAAGTTCAGAAATAAATATTTGGAGGAATAATCCTGATTTTCAATCACAGCTTTCATATGATTTGGCATACTCTCCACCAGTCTTTCACATTGCTTTTGGGTGACTTTATGCCACTCCCGGCCCAAAATTCAAGCATCTCGGCTTTGTTTTTTTCCAATAGAAAAGGATAATTAGAATTTAAATATAAAAGCCTTCTTGCTATTGGCAGATTTAAATCAGCCACTAGGGATTGAATGATTTAAAATCAGTCAATCAGGATTAAGTGGTACCACTATATAATGGGATTCCGTGCTTCCGGAATCTCAGTGTGCGGCGGCAATTGCATGAATAAGAGAGCTCCCAAAAAGAGACGAAGAAAAGAAGATGCGGAGTAGAAGAGGCTGCTGAAGTCCACCTCCGCAAAGATAAGCCCCCGGGTCAAGGAACCGGGCTGAAAAGGGCCCCATTGTTGATGTTGATTGCAGAGCGGAGGCTGCGGAAGAGCATGGCAAAGCCCACCTCCACCATTGTGAAGATGGGCCTCAGCACCAGGAACTGGAATGAAGAGGGCCCAATGTTGGATCGAGGAGCTGGATAACCCAACGGTGAGTAGCACTTTTGGGGTTAGTTAGGGCTTTTTCGGGGTGTTTTTTTTTTTTTTTAAGCATAGGTGTCAAGCCGCGCCACACTAGCCATTGCAAGGGACGCGGTGCATCCTTCCCTGCTCATTGTCAGGGGCTGTGTCGGCTCCTGTTGCGTGTGGCGCTGATGTCATCGCCGCACTCTCTCCGCTCTGATGCTGGTTGGAATCCCCTGTGGCGCGACTCCTGCGCCTATGTAAGTTGCCATTCAGCAATCTATCACTGCCCAAGTATAGGTGTTACTTTGTGTGCTCCTGGGTGTGATAAATTGCTAATTTCTGGATTGATATTTTGTTGCTGACTTCTACTTGTCTGACCACTTTGCCTGCTAACCCCTAAACTACTGCATTTACATACTGCTGCTAAACCCTGCCTGCCTGACCATTCTAGTTGTTTGCCTTTGGACTGCTTTACCGTTTCCAAACCTTGCCTGCCTGACCCTTCTTGTGGTTTACCATTGAACTGCCTTTCTCTGATTCCCTGCCTGTTGCCACGAAGACTATCCTGCCTGTGGTGAGTGCCGCTTACCTCATCTTGCAAACTTTCTCTGCTCTGCTCTGGGATATTCCCTATCATTCTGGCTCAATGCTTGGATAAGAAGACTACTGGCCGAGTTCGGTCTGATAGTGGAATATCCCACAAGCATTACAATAGGTTCTTTTTATTTTAACTTTTATTTTCCAGCCTAGGTTTTTTTTAGTTACATTTTGTTATTTTTGGGGTAAGGGTTACTTTTATGTAGATGGGGGTTTCGAAAGAGCTGATCACTTTAGGGCAATGCCATGCAAAAGATCCTTTTAAGAGCTATTGTATTTTTGTAGTGTTAGGGTTTAGGTTTTTTGTTTTGTTTTGGGTGGGGTTTTTATTGTATGGGCCATGTAGTTTAGTGTTAGGTATAATGGTAAGTTTTTTTTTAAACATCTCATATGGGAATCTACGTTTGTTATATACATTTCACATTGTTTTTGTGGGGCCCAATATGTAGGATGTACTTGTAGATAGATTAGGAAAAGATGGGGGGAACACCATCAGAATATAAAAAAACAAGTCCAAATTACATAGTGTGTCCATTGTATGCATAACCATCAAGTTAACATTAAAAATATAATGAGAAAAACTCCTATTGAACAAGTCCCTAGATCTATTCCTGATGCTCTTTTAACTATGAGACGAAAAGAAACTTTTTGGATTAAACAATTAAAGACTCTATCACCTGGAGGAATGAATGAAAACCTATATATGGCTGCATTAATTTAAACTAGGTTACTAGGTTTACTATAGTTATAGTGCTTTATATATGTATATATATATATATATATATATATATATATATATATATATATATATATATATATATATATATACACTGTGTATATATATAAATAAATATATATATATATATATATATGTATATATATATTTATATATATATATATATATATATATATATATATATATATATATATATATATATATATATATATATATATATATATATATATATATATATATATATATAACATCTTGTTTAATTAAGGGGACAGTCAAGTCCCAAAGAAACTTTCATGATTTAAATAGGGCATGCAATTTTAAACAACTTTCCAATTTACTTTTTTCCACCAATTTTGCTTTGTTCTTTTGGTATTCTTAGTTGAATGCTAAACCTAGGAGGTTCATATGCTAATTTCTTAGACCTTGAAGGCCGCCTCTAATCTAATACATTTTGACAGTTTTTCACCACTAGAGGGCGTTAGTTCATGTGTTTCATATAGATAACATTGAGCTCATGCACATCAATTTACCGAGGAGTGAGCACTGATTGGCTAAACTGCAAGTCTGTCAGGAGGAGGTCAAGAACCTTCACAGAACTTTAGTCCCTCCCAATTCATCTCCCTCTCTAGCTTTGTTCTTGGCCTCCAAGGAGATAGGTTGAAAATTTCAGAGGTGCTCTACTATAAAAAGTTTTTATTTTTTCATATTATTTGTGGGCTCAGAACTGACTTGTGACCCAATACCCATAGGCAACTTCACTCCAAGAAGATTTAAGAAGACTCTGAGTGAAACAGGGGTAATACAACAGCCATAACTGCCCTCGGGCATCACAGGGACCTGGTCCCTTAGCCTTCACCCGAGCTATTGAACTATTTAATAGTACTCTCCTTACAGATACTACATAGCTGGGATCACAGCCTTACACCTGAGGAGCTTTACCTATGTGTTAAACATAGGAATTTGGGGGATTTTTTACCTCAAAAACCCAAACCTTATTTTTGCATGTTTCTAAAATATTTGTTCCGTCTCTTTAAGGGGGCCAGTAACAGCTTTGTGCAGTTATCAGTTAGTTCTAAAACAAAATCACAGTGCCATTGGGCAGGAGGACACATGGGCCTTAGAAGATGTGTTGTTTAACAATTTAAAATTTTGACAGTTTTTAAAAATTGCATATTGTTATAGCGATAAACTCCGCCCCCTCTCCTTAATAACCCTTTCCCCTATTTGCTTCAGCTGTTGGGAATTTGATCTGGTGGATTCTCAGGCATTTTTGGAATTTATTCTGGCAAGTTTAACCCCGTCTATGCCCTGGATGTTAGAGCTTCTAGGGGTGCTGGGTGTAGAAGTTTTTTTGTGCTACTTAATTTTCATTCTCTTAGCTCTTTTATGTTCTGAGGTGTGCTGTGGGCTAGTGCTGGTGTGAATAATTTTATTTCAAGTTTTTGTAGAGCAATTTCCTTTTTAGTTATGTATCCGCCACCTGTCCACTGTTTTGTGTGTTGAGCAGCAAATGTAACCCTTCTTTAACCCACTAAGGGGCACTTTGACTCCAGGTGGTGTCTCATGCAGGTCTTCCAATCCAGATTTACTACAACTTGGTTTATTTTCATGCAGCAAGCTGATCAAACTGCCTTCATTTGTATAATGAGTTTATATATTCTAAAAGGCTTATCTGCTGTAAATTAACAATTTGTATAGATTTATATAGGATTTTTTTTATATATCTCAGCTGCTTAGATTTACATACAAAATGTATACATATAATATTACATGTATGTACTTGCTGGTAGAGTATGATCAATTATGAGAGATAGTTTATTTTACATTATCTCTGCAGAGACCTTTCTGCAGTGGCTCAGCTTTGAAAATTAATTCCTTAAAGCATGCATATTTACTATGTTATGGTTGCATGACTTTTCACAGAGTGATGTACAAGAGGCCTATTTATCAAAGGTCTGGCGGACCTGATCTGACAGTGCGGATTAGGTCCGCCAGACCTCGATGAATACGGAGAGCAATACATTCTCCGTATTCAGCATTGCACCAGCAGCTCTTGTAAGCTGCTGGTGCAACGCCACCCCCTGCAGACTCACGGCCAATCGGCCCCCAGCAGGGGTGTGTCAATCAACCCGATCGTACTCGATCAGGTTGAATTCCGGCAATGTCTGTCTGCTTGCTCAGAGCAGATGGACAGGGTTATGGAGCAGCGGTCCATTCGGAGCTTGATAAATGGGCCTCCAAATCTCTGTTACATGCATGTTTATAACCATATGTATGGCAGGGATAATTAGCAGCAGGGGTATCAGTATTAGGAGAATTTAAGGGGAAAACTTGTGGATGGTAACTAAGAGCAGCATAGAATGAGGTGGTTTTGATGGAGGCATGATATCTTGAATTATAATATCATATAATATCCTGAGAAGGGGTTGAATATAGTCGCAAGTAAGTCTCCAGAGATTGATTAGTCCTCTAAGTTTTCCCATTAGACTGGTGGTGGTAAGAGGAAGACAAGGAAACTGTTATACCCAGTTTGTGGCATACAGCCTTCCAGAAATGCGAGGCAAACTGTGCACCCCTGTTGGATACTATATAAACCAGTAGACCATGTTACCTTAGCGTGGGACTGATGAATAGGTCAGATAATTGTGCTGTAGGTAGTTTAGGCAATGCAATGAAGTGTGCCCAGGTGACTGTATTTCCATTAGATTGTAAGATGGGTCCAGGGTTGATGTGAAGGAGAAAGAGGTTTCAATAATTCAGCTGGTAGTTGATGAACAGGTTAATAAATAGCACAATCATGATAGTCAGATACATAGTCAGTTACATTTTTGGACATATGTAGCCACCAGATTTGTGAGTCTAGTTTTTGTAAGTTCCTTATCCCTGGATGATCTGACATAGGAGTACTGTGCTCCAAATTGAGAATTTCTTTTCGAAGTGAAGGTGGGAGGAACAATTTGTGTGGGGGAATAGTGACATTTTGAGGAACTTTATTTTGTGCTACTTTAAGTTTTTGTAACATGGTTGCGCTGAGTAAGCAAATAATCTTTTCGGGAGGTATGATATTTTGTGGTTGATCCTGGTATTGTTCTGTAGTCTGGATTGCATCAGCTTTCTTGTTTTTATGTGCCAGAAATGTAAGACAACAGATATTTAAACCTGGAGAAGAAGAGAGACCACCGGCCTTGTGAGAATTAAGGCGTTAAGCATTTTGCAAATATAGAAGGTTCTTGTGATCAAAAAGGATTAGAAATGGTTCAGTAGTACCCTCCAGAAGATGTCTCCATTCTGAGAGTGCCATTTCAATAGCAAGAAGTTTTCTGTTGGCCACATTATAGTTGCATTCTGATGATGAGATATTTTTGGACAGAATGCCACAGGATCGATATGACTAGTCTGTGGGCTCTTTGTTATAGGACTGCCCCTGCACCCACATCAGAGGCATCTACTTCTAGGATAGATTGCAACTGTGGATTAGGGTGCTGAAGGATTGGTGCAGAGGTAAAAGCTTGTTTTAATTTGAAGAATGCTCTGTCAGCTTCTTTACCCCAGGACTTCATAGTCACTCCCTTCTTTGTTAGAGCAGTCAGAGGGGCAACAATAGTTGAGAATCCATGGATGAAGTTCCTATAATAATTTGTGAAATCCAAAAATCTTTCTAAAAACTTTACAGATTCTGGGGGCGGGGGGGGGGGGGGGGGCATTGTAGCACATAGGATAGTTTTTTCTGGGTCCAATTTAAAGAGATTATTATAAGAGATATTATATCCCAAGAATGGTATTGTAGTTTGATGAAAAATACAGTTTTGCATAAAGGGGATGCTGGCACAGAAGTTGCAATACGGTTCGAACATGATGAATGTGTTCCTCCATATTCTTGTAATAGATCAATATATTGTCTAAATAAACTATGATACATTTATTTAGATAGTCTTTGAAGATGTCATTAACAAAATGTTGGAAGACTGCATGTGCATTACAGAAGCAGAATGGCATTATTAAATACTCATAATGGCAATATCGGGTGTTAACTGCAGTCTTCCATTCGTGCCCTTCCATGATTCTTATAGTTTAAATGCTCCCCTTAAGTCCAGTTTTGTATAAATAACTGCACCTTGAAAAGCATCAAACAACTCCAGAATCAGGGGTATAGGAAAGCGGTCTTTTATAGTGATTTGATTGAGCTCACGGTAGTCTATGCAGGGAACAAGTCCTCCATCCTTCTTTTCTACAGAAAAGCCTGCACCGGCTAGAGATAATGAAGGAGGAATAAAAGCTCTCTCTAACTTAGCCCCAATGTATTCAGTGGTGACACTGGATACATAGGGACTGCTGTGACAGGCTGGTAACTGGAGAATAGTCTGAAGAAAAGCCAAGGATCAGAATACCAGAATGCTGTCCGATCACAAAACACAGGAGTAATCCAGAAGAATAGTCAGAAGACAAGCCAAATTCAGTATACCAGGGAAGCAGTCTGCTCAAACATCAAACACAGGTGAAGTCCAGGAGAATGGCTTGAGGATGAGCCAAGTTCAGAAACCAGGATATTCACCATAAATGAACAGGAAAACAGAAGGCAGAGCTGTGGCACAAACAATGGGATGAACCACAATGTCAGGGATTGGAGTTGTCTGAGAGGCAGGTTTTTATAGCAACCCTGATTAAGTAGCTGCCTGCAGCAGACAGGCAGGTGCAGCTAAATATCACAGTCAGTGCATTCAGCAGGTCAGCAAGAAAATAAGTCCAAAACAGAGCCCTCCAGTGGCTGAAATATAGAACAAAAGTCTATGAACCAGGAGTCCCAGGTTTAATCCCGGGAACTGGTATGACAATAGTTAAAAGGACCAGTAAATACAGTAGATCTGAATAATCAATAAACACATGATAAAAGACAATGCAGTAGCACTTAATCTGAACTTCAAATAAGCAGTAGATCCTCCTGTATCATGTGACAGCCATCAGCCAATCACAAATGCATATGCGTATATTCTGTGAATTCTTGCATATGCTCAGTAGGGGCTGAGCACATTTTGTTAATGGAAGTAAATTGAAAAGTTGTTTAAAATTGCATGCTCTATCTGAATCATTAAAGTTTAATTCTTACTTGAGTGTCCCACTCTCTTTAACTTTAAGTCTAGTTTTTATAATAGATTTAAGAGGCTCTGGCAACGTGAGACTTTTTGGATAAATAAACTGGGAACATTATTTCCAAATGGACTTAATGCAAACCAGTGACTAGAGGTGAACTTGCCTAGCAGTTCTGAGGACCTGGTCGGTTAATGTAGCACCAATCTGGTGCTTTTGCACTTGTGTGTAGTAATTGATTACTTTATTCAACTATATAAAGATACTGCACCATGAGGTGCCTCCTTTTTTTGTTGTGGCAATTTCTTAAAGAGACATGAAACCCAAATTTTCTCTTTCCTGATTCAGATTGAGAATGCAATTTAAAAAAAGTTTCCAATTTACTTCTATTATCAAATTTGCATCACTCTCATTTTATTCTTTGTTGAAGAGACATGAAGCACTACATGACAGAAAAAAAGTGCTGCCATTTAGTGGTCTTGCTAATGTATAACTTTGTTGCAAAACTGCTGCCATTTAGTGCTGCAGACACGTGCACACTCCTGAACGTATTTTACTGTTTTTCAACAAAGGATAACAAGAAAAAAAAAATTGATAATAGAAGTAAACTGGAACGTTGTTTAAAATTGTATGTTCTATCTGAATCATGAAAGAAAAATAGTGGGTTCTATGTCCCTTTAATGAAATGTGTCAAAGCTCCACTCACATTTATCCTTACACACTCTACTTCAACACAACTTCTATGGAAGAGCTATAAGACATCAGGCGAATCCAATTAAATTAGTTGTCACTAGGAAACAGAATGGTGTATCCAAGCACTTACATATCTGGCCTTTCTTTCTTCCCAACAAACTTGATGTTGTTCACTGCGCTAAAGTGATACTAATATATTACTGATCCTACAGTAATAGCAAATAAGACGGCATGTGTTCACAAACACAGCGATTAATATCTATGGCACTAAATATATGTGCAGTATCTAGCTTCAGAAAACTAATAACATTTATTAATTTAAAAACCACATTGAGAGAT
The DNA here is from genome assembly GCF_027579735.1 of Bombina bombina. NCBI lineage: Eukaryota > Metazoa > Chordata > Amphibia > Anura > Bombinatoridae > Bombina > Bombina bombina. Next base: position 125,085,279 of record NC_069500.1, read on the forward strand.
CTCGCAAATAATAAAACAGATAATCAGGAGAATAAAAACGATGCAGAGTTTATATATGGACTCATTTAATTCTTAGAGTCATAATCCAGTACGACAATGAATATTAGTTTTCTGAAGCTAGGTACTGTACATATATTTAGCTTTTTTTAGTGCCATAGATGCTAAACACATTTCCTTCGCTGTGTACTATGGAACAAATAATAATTTTCTCTTTGAATCTGCCCAATCATCTGTAAAATAGATCAAAAACATGTTTTACTAATTTCTATATAAACAGATAGATGATCAGATATTCTCACCTGATGAAGTAAACATGGGCTTGATCACAATTATTTTGCAAAAAGAAGGTGGTATTAAAAAAATCTGTGACATCTATATTTTCATATTAGCTCCATGTTCACGACTGTATCACAGTGCCAACACTATTTTAGTGATACTTTATTATGTACATGACACTAAAAAAGTATTTTAATGCAAATGATTGTAATGGCTTACAAGTATGGAGCTTGTGAACCCAGCCTCACCACTATTAACCATATGCCTCTTGATCTTTTCACAGCAATTTAACATTTACCTTGACCTGGTTAAGCACACATCACTATTAAACATAATCATGCTGACTTCTCCCAGCATTACAGTAACCTAATTGCATTAACTTTGTGCTTAACCTCCCAAAGGACTTTAGCTTTCCTACACGATCCCCAGCAGCTTAAGGACCCACTAGTCCTCAATGACCCATAAATATCTCAAGGAACCCACTAAAATGTAACAAATACTGGATGCTAATGTAAATCGCCACTAAAATTATGTTGGTCTTCAGCATTATGCAAATCTTTTTCCGTGCTAAAGTCTGGACTAGATTCCCTTATTTGATACATTTTTTAATTTAAAGCTATATAAAAGTAATAAACAATTCAAGACTGATATGGGAATTTTTAATGGAAGAACTGAGCCCTCCCTCACTTGAAATTATGGCAAAGAAGAGGACTGAATAGGACCATGAAATGAACAGACGATACAAAGATGAAGGTAGGCCCAAACTATATATGGTGAGTGTTTTTTATGGGTGAGAGGTGGATTTTTGTTTCTTTTACAAAGATATGACGAGTCCACGGATTTCATCCTTACTTGTGGGATATTAACCTCCTGCTAACAGGAAGTGGCAAAGAGCACCACAGCAGAGCTGTATTTATAGCCCCTCCCCTTCCCCTCCACCCCCAGTCATTCTCTTTGCCTGTGTTATACTAGGAAGACATGGTAAAGTGAGGTGTTAGTTTTAGTTTCTTCAATGAAGAAGTTTTTTATTTTAAATGGTACCGGTGCGTACTATTTTCCTCAGGGGGATATGGAAGAAGATTTCTGCCCTGAGGTTTGATGATCTTAGCATTTGTAACTAAGATCGACGCTGGTTCCCACAAGACTTCTGAAGGTAACCATGAGACATCTTCAGTGTGGAGACCGGTTTCATGCTACAAGAAGCATTAAGGTATGTGCAGCCTTTTTTTCTGAGGAAACTTGGTGTATCAGAACTGGCTGGCATTATTTCCCTGTATGGGAATGGGGTAAGCAGTAAAACCTATTTTAATAAGAGGGGTATTACTGGAGTCCCTATTTTATATTTATCATTAGTTGATATTTGGGCATTATGTGACATGGGAGACAATATAAAAAATTATGTTTTATGTTTTTTATTTTTGGCATGCGGTGTTGTTTGGGCCTACTCCGACTTTTGACCTTAAGGGGCGGGGCCTATTTTGGCACAATTTCTTCAGGCTTAGCAGCAGCAAACAATAACTCAGTGGCTCCTGGACTGTGTAGCTGGTCTGAAGGGTTGGAAACTTGATTCGAAGTACCCTGGGGGCAGGTAGGCACCACAGCTCTGGTGCAGAGTGTATTTTTATCTATCTTTTGACTACATGTTGATAAGTACTTCTAAAGCCTTATTTCTGCCCTTGCTTCTGGGTGCAGTAATTTTTGGATTAACCAACAATATTAAGTTAAATTTGGGAATAATTTAACGTTTTTTGTGCATTTTGGAAAAATTGTTCACTTTTTCTTATCTTAAAGGCACAGTACACATTTTTTCTAATGTTTATTTTATGCTATAAATAAGTGTTTAAACGACTCTTGTGGTATTACTAGTCTGTTCAACATGTCTGACATTGAGGTTTCTCATTGTTCTATGTGTTTAGAAGCTATTGTGCAACCCCCTCTAACATTGTGTAACTTTTGTACTGAAAGGGCTTTACAATGGAAAAAGCATATTTTAAATAAAGTAAGTGTGCCTAGGGATGATTCTCAGTCTGAAGAGAATCAGGATATGCCATCCAATTCTCCCCAAGTGTCACAACCTTTTATGTCCACACAAGCGACGCCTAGTACTTCTAGTGCGTCTAATTCCTTTATTCTGCAGGAGATGGCTGCAGTTATATCAACTACCCTTACAGAGGTATTGTCTAAATGACCAGTGTTGCAGGGTAAACGCAGTAGGTCAAGGATTAACGTAAATACTGAATCCTCTTATGCTTTATTAGCTATTTCCGATGTTCCCTCACAGTGCTCTGAGTTAGGGATCAGGGAATTACTGTCTGAGGGTGAAATTTCTGATTCTCAGGGTGTTTGGACTCAGGTGGAGTCTCTACTTCCAATCAATATTCTGGAACTGAGAGCAATATTCATTGCGCTTCAGGCGTGGCCTCAGTTGGCTTCGGCCAAATTCATCAGATTCCAGTCGGACAACATAACGACTGTGGCATATGTCAATCATCAGGGGGGAACAAGGAGTTCCTTAGCGATGATAGATGTATCCAAGATAATCAGTTGGGCAGAGGCCCACTCTTGTCATCTGTCAGCAATCTACATCCCAGGGGTAGAGAACTGGGAAGCAGATTTTCTAAGTCGACAGACTTTTCATCCGGTGGAGTGGGAACTTCACCCGGAGGTATTTGCCTCATTGATTCTCAGATGGGGCAGACCGGAATTGGATTTGATGGCATCTCGTCAGAATGCCAAGCTTCCAAGATACGGATCCCGGTCAAGGGATCCTCAGGCCGAACTGATAGATGCCTTGGCAGTACCTTGATTGTTCAGCCTAGCTTATGTGTTTCCGCCTTTTCCTCTCCTCCCACACATGATTGCTCAAATCAAACAGGAGAGAGCTTCAGTGATCCTGATAGCGCCTGCGTGGCCACGCAGGACTTGGTATGCGGATCTAGTGGACATGTCCTCTCTGCCACCGTGGAAACTTCAGTTGAGACAGGACCCTCTCATTCAAGGTCCTTTCCAACATCCAAATCTAATTTCTTGGCAACTGACTGCGTGGAGATTGAACGCTTGATTTTATCGAAGCGAGGATTCTCTGATTCAGTTATCAATACTTTGATACAGGCTAGAAAGCCTGTCACTAGAAAAATCTATCATAAGATATGGCGTAAATATCTTTATTGGTGTGAATCAAAGGGTTACTCATGGAGTAAAGTTAGGATGCCTACGATTTTGTCTTTTCTCCAAGAAGGATTGGAGAAAAAGGTTATCAGCAAGTTCCTTAAAGGGACAAATTTCAGCTTTGTCAATTCTGTTTCACAAATGTTTGGCAAATGTATCAGATGTTCAGTCTTTTTGTCAGGCTCTATCTAGAATTAAGCCTGTATTTAGACCTATTACTCCTCCCTGGAGTTTGAATTTAGTTCTTCGAGTTCTGCAAGGAGTTCCGTTTGAACCTATGCATTCCATAGATATTAAACTATTATCTTGGAAAGTTCTGCTTTTGGTTGCTATTTCTTCTGCTCAAAGAGTTTCTGAGCTTTCAGCATTACAGTGTGATTTGCCTTATCTCATATTTCATTCTGATAAGGTGGTTTTACGTAGCAAACCTGGGTTCCTTCCTAAGGTTGTTTTGAATAAGAATATTAATCAGGAAATTGTTGTTCCTTCCTTGTGTCCTAATCCTCCTTCTAAAAAGGAGCGTCTGTTACATAACTTGGACGTGGTCCGTGCCTGAAAGTTTTACTTACTGGCAACTAAGGATTTCTGTCAATCATCTTCATTATTCATTGTTTATTCTAGAAAGCGTAGGGGTCAGAAAGCTACGGCTACCTCTCTTTCTTTTTGGCTGAGAAGTATCATCTGCCTGGCATATGAGACTGCTGGACAGCAGCCTCCTGAAAGCATTACGGCTCATTTTACTAGGGCTGTGGCTTCCACATGGGCTTTTAAAAACGATGCATCTGTGGAACAGATTTGTAAGGCTACGACTTGGTCGTCCCTTCACACTTTTTCCAAATTTTCCAAATTTTATACTTTTGCTTCTTCTGAGGCTATCTTTGGGAGAAAAGTTCTTCAAGCAGTGGTGCCTTCCGTTTAGGTTCCTGTCTTGTCCCTCCCTTTCATCCGTGTCCTATTTCTTTGGTATTGGTTTCCCACAAGTAAGGATGAAATCCATGGACTCATCATATCTTTGTAAAAGAAAACTAAATTTATGCTTACCTGATAAATTACTTTCTTTTACGATATGATAAGGCCACGGCCCACCCTGTTCTTTTTAAGACAGTTTTTCTTTATATTTTTTGTAAACTTCAGTCACCTCTGCACCTTTTATCCTTTCCTTTTTCTCTTCCTATACCTTCGGCCGAATGACTGAGGGTGGAGGGGAAGGGGAGGGGCTATATATACAGCTCTGCTGTGGTGCTCTTTGCCATTTCCTGTTAGCAGGAGGTTAATATCCCACAAGTAAGGATGAAATCCGTGGACTCGTCATATCGTAAAAGAAAGTAATTTATCAGGTAAGCATAAATTTAGTTTTTTTGTGGTATCTTTCGTCGCTTGAAAATTGTGTTGAGTGGCTATCTATCAGGGCTCCATGAGTGTTGGGTTAGTTTTATTATAGTTACAAAAAAGGTGGGAGAGTCCAGTTAATGAAACCTAAATAGAAATGAAGAGTTTCAAGTTGGAAAAGGGTTATTATTACTTTTTTTTTATTATTTTTTTTTATTGAGGTTGAGCGATGTGAACAACATGTATGGATTACATAAACAGAATGGGCAAGAAAAAAGAAAACGAAAAAATTTCAGGTTGACAATAGCCAATGATACAATTAAAATCACTACATAATGTTATAATTAAAAGGCATTAGAAGCCTCCATTTTATATTATTTCTCCCTTGACACAGTAAGGCCACTTTTGGGCCTAAGATGATTCATGTAAACTAAAGGAGGGTAATTGACATTTAAAGTGGTCACTTTTGGACCAGAGTAGTGAATATTAGCTACTGATATTGCAGATGAGAGTTGAATGAAGATAAATGAGTAAAAATTATATGGGCAAAGATTATGTTTGAATGTGAAAGGGAAACTGCTGAACCATCAATTTAAATAACACCATAAAGGCTAAGCGATGCATAATATTGTAGATAGTAATAGTTATACATATACTGAGGTTAGCTAGTGTTATTGGGTATGAAAATATAAACCCGTATATAACTAAATGTAAGGGAGTTCACTAGCAAGAATATACTAGTGTGATAGAACATTAACATCCTATTATGTAATGGGGACAGAGTACAGATGTTGGTAACCACAGGTACAAAGGATACAAATCATATGGCTCAGTATTAACATAAGCTTAGGTTTACTAGTTAGTTAAGAAAGCTAAAAAGCTAAGTCAAATATTGTGCTAGGACCTCAAAATAGGGCAAGTGTAGAGAAATGCTGACATTATCTAAATTCTCAAACATTGAAAGGTACCTCTTCAGTTAGATTTAGATTTCCTCCTAGGTTCTGAATATATTTTAATGCGTTGTTTCAGGGTGGGAATAGTTGTTTTAATTTTATTTAAATGTAAGGTAACTAGTAGATGAATACTATTTTGGCAATATGTCACCTGGGTATGGACCTTGGCAAGGCTTTTCACCTGCTGTCTTGGCCGCAGACAACAGGCTCACAGGTTGGGACCTAGTGGCATAATCAGACCCTAAAGTGGCATATGTAGCTACGATTACCTAAAGTGCTAGTGACCTAGGAGGACTAGGAAATATACCTGCCTTAAAAAATCATACAGGTTTATATTGTATACCAATCAGACTTTAGGAGAAATAGTCCCCTTCCGTAGAATCCTGCATTATGGAATATATAACATTACAACAATAAAGACCCATCCCATGAGTAACAGACCCCGACTATATACATTAATTTAAACAAAAAAATATTGATGTAAACAAACAGTGGTAACTTAGAAGGTAAGTGAGTGAAAAGGGACTATCAACCAATCTAAGGCCTAGATTTGGAGTTTGGCGTTAGCCGTGAAAACCAGCGTTAGAGGCTCCTAACGCTGGTTTTAGGCTAACTCTGGTATTTGGAGTCACTCAAAAAAGGGTCTAACGCTCACTTTTCAGCCGCGACTTTTCCATACCGCAGATCCCCTTACGTAAATTGCGTATCCTATCTTTTCAATGGGATTTTTCTAACTCCGGTATTTAGAGTCGTGGCTGAAGTGAGCGTTAGAAATCTAACGACAAAACTCCAGCCGCAGGAAAAAAGTCAGTAGTTAAGAGCTTTCTGGGCTAACGCCGGTTTATAAAGCTCTTAACTACTGTACTCTAAAGTACACTAACACTCATAAACTACCTATGTACCCCTAAACCAAGGTCCCCCCACATCGCCGCCACTCGATTAATTTTTTTTAACCCCTAATCTGCCGACCGCCAACTACGTTATACTTATGTACCCCTAATCTGCTGCCCCTAACACCGCCGACCCCTATATTATATTTATTAACCCCTAATCTGCCCCCCTCAACGTCGCCTCCACCTGCCTACACTTATTAACCCCTAATCTGCCGAGCGGACCGCACCGCTACTATAATAAAGTTATTAACCCCTAATCCGCCTCACTAACCCTATAATAAATAGTATTAACCCCTAATCTGCCCTCCCTAACATCGCCGACACCTAACTTCAATTATTAACCCCTAATCTGCCGACTGGAGCTCACCGCTATTCTAATAAATGTATTAACCCCTAAAGCTAAGTCTAACCCTAACACTAACACCCCCCTAAATTAAATATAATTTTAATCTAACGAAATTAATTAACTCTTATTAAATAAATTAATCCTATTTAAAGCTAAATACTTACCTGTAAAATAAATCCTAATATAGCTACAATATAAATTATAATTACATTGTAGCTATTTTAGGATTAATATTTATTTTACAGGCAACTTTGTAATTATTTTAACCAGGTACAATAGCTATTAAATAGTTAAGAACTATTTAATAGTTACCTAGTTAAAATAATTACAACATTACCTGTAAAATAAATCCTAACCTAAGTTACAATTAAACCAAACACTATACTATCATTAAATTAATTAAATAAAATAACTACAATTACCTACAATTAAACCTAACACTACACTATCAATAAATTTATTAAATACAATATCTACAAATAACTACAATGAAATAAACTAACTAAAGTACAAAAAATAAAAAAGAACTAAGTTACAAAAAATAAAAAAATATCTACAAACATAAGAAAAATATTACAACAATTTTAAACTAATTACACCTACTCTAAGCCCCCTAATAAAATAACAAAGACCCCCAAAATAAAAAATGCCCTACCCTATTCTAAATTACTAAAGTTAAAAGCTCTTTTACCTTACCAGCCCTGAACAGGGCCCTTTGTGGGGCATGCCCCAAGAAGTTCAGCTCTTTTGCCTGTAAAAAAACATACAATACCCCCCCCCCCCAACATTACAACCCACCACCCACATACCCCTAATCTAACCCAAACCCCCCTTAAATAAACCTAACACTAAGCCCCTGAAGATCTTCCTACCTTATCTTCACCATACCAGGTTCACCGATCCGTCCTGAAGAGCTCCTCCGATGTCCTGATCCAAGCCCAAGCGGGGGGCTGAAGATGTCCATGATCCGGTAGAAGTCTTCATCCAAGCGGGGCAGAAGAGGTCTTCCATCCGATTGAAGTCTTCATCCAAGCGGGGCAGAAGAGGTCTTCCATCCGATTGAAGTCTTCATCCAGGCGGCATCTTCTATCGACATCCATCTGGAGCGGAGCGGCAGCATCCTGAAGACCTCCGACGCGGAACATCCATCCTGGCCGACGACTGAACGACGAATGACGGTTCCTTTAAATGACGTCATCCAAGATGGCGTCCCTCGAATTCCGATTGGCTGATAGGATTCTATCAGCCAATCGGAATTAAGGTAGGAATATTCTGATTGGCTGATGGAATCAGCCAATCAGATTTAGCTCGCATTCTATTGGCTGATCGGAACATCCAATAGAATGCAAGCTCAATCTGATTGGCTGATTGGATCAGCCAATCGGATTGAACTTGATTCTGATTGGCTGATTCCATCAGCCAATCAGAATATTCCTACCTTAATTCCGATTGGCTGATAGAATCCTTTCAGCCAATCGGAATTCGAGGGACGCCATCTTGGATGACGTCATTTAAAGGAACCGTCATTCGTCGTTCAGTCGTCGGCCAGGATGGATGTTCCGCGTCGGAGGTCTTCAGGATGCTGCCGCTCCGCTCCAGATGGATGTCGATAGAAGATGCCGCCTGGATGAAGACTTCAATCGGATGGAAGATCTCTTCTGCCCCGCTTGGATGAAGACTTCAATCGGATGGAAGACCTATTCTGCCCCGCTTGGATGAAGACTTCTACCGGATCATGGACATCTTCAGCCCCCCCGCTTGGGCTTGGATCAGGACATCGGAGGAACTCTTCAGGACGGATCGGTGAACCTGGTATGGTGAAGATAAGATAGGAAGATCTTCAGGGGCTTAGTGTTAGGTTTATTTAAGGGGGGTTTGGGTTAGATTAGGGGTATGTGGGTGGTGGGTTGTAATGTTGGGGGGGGTATTGTATGTTTTTTTTACAGGCAAAAGAGCTGAACTTCTTGGGGCATGCCCCGCAAAGGGCCCTGTTCAGGGCTGGTAAGGTAAAAGAGCTTTTAACTTTAGTAATTTAGAATAGGGTAGGGCATTTTTTATTTTGGGGGGCTTTGTTGTTTTATTAGGGGGCTTAGAGTAGGTGTAATTAGTTTAAAATTGTTGTAATATTTTTCTTATGTTTGTAGATATTTTTTTATTTTTTGTAACTTAGTTCTTTTTTATTTTTTGTACTTTAGTTAGTTTATTTCATTGTAGTTATTTGTAGAAATTGTATTCAATTAATGTATTGATAGTGTAGTGTTAGGTTTAATTGTAGGTAATTGTAGGTATTTTATTTAATTAATTTAATGATAGTATAGTGTTAGGTTTAATTGTAACTTAGGTTAGGATTTATTTTACAGGTAATTTTGTAATTATTTTAACTAGGTAACTATTAAATAGTTCTTAACTATTTAATAGCTATTGTACCTGGTTAAAATAATTACAAAGTTGCCTGTAAAATAAATATTAATCCTAAAATAGCTACAATGTAATTATAATTTATATTGTAGCTATATTAGGGTTTATTTTACAGGTAAGTATTTAGCTTTAAATAGGAATAATTTATTTAATAAGAGTTAATTTCGTTAGATTAAAATTATATTTAACTTAGGGGGGTGTTAGTGTTAGGGTTAGACTTAGCTTTAGGGGTTAATACATTTATTAGAATAGCGGTGAGCTCCGGTCGGCAGATTAGGGGTTAATAATTGAAGTTAGGTGTCTGCGATGTTAGGGAGGGCAGATTAGGGGTTAATACTATTTATTATAGGGTTAGTGAGGCGGATTAGGGGTTAATAACTTTATTATAGTAGCGCTCAGGTCCGCTCGGCAGATTAGGGGTTAATAAGTGTAGGCAGGTGGAGGCGACGTTGTGGGGGGCAGATTAGGGGTTAATAAATATAATATAGGGGTCGGCGATGTTAGGGCAGCAGATTAGGGGTACATAGGGATAATGTAAATAGCGGCGGTTTACGGAGCGGCAGATTAGGGGTTAATAATAATATGCAGGGGTCAGCGATAGCGGGGGCGGCAGAATAGGGGTTAATAAGTGTAAGGTTAGGGGTGTTTAGACTCGGGGTACAAGTTAGAGTGTTAGGTGCAGACGTAGGAAGTGTTTCCGCATAGCAAACAATGGGGCTGCGTTAGGAGCTGAACGCGGCTTTTTTGCAGGTGTTAGTTTTTTTTTCAGCTCAAACAGCCCCATTGTTTTCTATGGGGGAATCGTGCACAAGCACGTTTTTGAGGCTGGCCGCTTGCGTAAGCAACTCTGGTATCGAGAGTTGAAGCTGCGTTAAAAATGCTCTACGCTCCTTTTTTGGAGCCTAACGCAGCCTTTTTGTGGACTCTCAATACCAGAGTTATTTTTATGGTGCGGCCAGAAAAAAGCCGGCGTTAGCTACGCGGGTCCTTACCGACAAAACTCTAAATCTAGGCCTAAGTAAATAGATATAAATTACAGGCAAATTATAACTGTGTAGTTATTTAAGGTTGTGTTTCAGATTAAAGGCATCATATAAACAAAGAGCTACATACGTATCCGTGTGAAGTATAGGAGACCACAAACATCCGGCATGGGCGCCATCATTAAAGTAAAAAGGTCCCTATAAAACTTATGTTTCTTTTAGAAAGCAAAAGAAACCATAACAGTTAGATCATAGCAGTTGATTAGGGCAGGTTATGCAGGGGCGGTTCTACACAGGGGCCCACAGGGGCCAGTGCCCCTGTAAAAATGTCCCTGGCCCCCCCTGTGGCCCCCCCTGAGCTAACCACTGAGCAGACTGAAAAATACCGGACAAGATCAAGGCTATTTATCTGCTTCCCTGTCCCTGAAACACTGTCTAGTCAAGGCGTGGGGTTAACAAAGTGAAGTCAAACTTGTGCCCCTTCCCCTTTCAGAGATGTGCTTCAGTTCCCGGGTTGTTGTGGGGGCGGGGCATCTTACAGCTGCAGTCTGCAGACAAGAGTTCCAGAGGTGTCACTGGTTTGTTTTGCAGATGTTCTCTCTAGCCTGTACACTGCCAGAACAGAAGAGATGTAAGTAGGGTTGCCACCGTTTGCCCAGAAAATTCCTGGACACTGTTTAAGTGGGCGTGGAGAGGGTGTGGCTTGGGGCGTGGCTTCTCACAGCCTTAAATTCTTTATGAAATCAATTTATATATTATATATATATATATATATATATATATATATATATATATATATATATATTATATATATATTATATATACAGGGAGTGCAGAATTATTAGGCAAGTTGTATTTTTGAGGATTAATTTTATTATTGAACAACAACCTTGTTCTCAATGAACCCAAAAAACTCATTAATATTAAAGCTGAATATTTTTGGAAGTAGTTTTTAGTTTGTTTTTAGTTTTAGCTATTTTAGGGGGATATCTGTGTGTGCAGGTGACTATTACTGTGCATAATTATTAGGCAACTTAACAAAAAACAAATATATACCCATTTCAATTATTTATTTTTACCAGTGAAACCAATATAACATCTCAACATTCACAAATATACATTTCTGACATTCAAAAACAAAACAAAAACAAATCAGTGACCAATATAGCCACCTTTCTTTGCAAGGACACTCAAAAGCCTGCCATCCATGGATTCTGTCAGTGTTTTGATCTGTTCACCATCAACATTGCGTGCAGCAGCAACCACAGCCTCCCAGACACTGTTCAGAGAGGTGTACTGTTTTCCCTCCTTGTAAATCTCACATTTGATGATGGACCACAGGTTCTCAATGTGGTTCAGATCAGGTGAACAAGGAGGCCATGTCATTAGATTTTCTTCTTTTATACCCTTTCTTGCCAGCCACGCTGTGGAGTACTTGGACGTGTGTGATGGAGCATTGTCCTGCATGAAAATCATGTTTTTCTTGAAGGATGCAGACTTCTTCCTGTACCACTGCTTGAAGAAGGTGTCTTCCAGAAACTGGCAGTAGGACTGGGAGTTGAGCTTGACTCCATCCTCAACCCGAAAAGGCCCCACAAGCTCATCTTTGATGATACCAGCCCAAACCAGTACTCCACCTCCACCTTGCTGGCGTCTGAGTCGGACTGGAGCTCTCTGCCCTTTACCAATCCAGCCACGGGCCCATCCATCTGGCCCATCAAGACTCACTCTCATTTCATCAGTCCATAAAACCTTAGAAAAATCAGTCTTGAGATATTTCTTGGCCCAGTCTTGACGTTTCAGCTTGTGTGTTTTGTTCAGTGGTGGTCGTCTTTCAGCCTTTCTTACCTTGGCCATGTCTCTGAGTATTGCACACCTTGTGCTTTTGGGCACTCCAGTGATGTTGCAGCTCTGAAATATGGCCAAACTGGTGGCAAGTGGCATCTTGGCAGCTGCACGCTTGACTTTTCTCAGTTCATGGGCAGTTATTTTGCGCCTTGGTTTTTCCACACGCTTCTTGCGACCCTGTTGACTATTTTGAATGAAACGCTTGATTGTTCGATGATCACGCTTCAGAAGCTTTGCAATTTTAAGAGTGCTGCATCCCTCTGCAAGATATCTCACTATTTTTTACTTTTCTGAGCCTGTCAAGTCCTTCTTTTGACCCATTTTGCCAAAGGAAAGGAAGTTGCCTAATAATTATGCACACCTGATATAGAGTGTTGATGTCATTAGACCACACCCCTTCTCATTACAGAGATGCACATCACCTAATATGCTTAATTGGTAGTAGGCTTTTGAGCCTATACAGCTTGGAGTAAGACAACATGCATAAAGAGGATGATGTGGTCAAAATACTCATTTGCCTAATAATTCTGCACTTCCTGTATATATTTTATATATATATATATATATATATATATATATATATATTACATATTACATGTTATATATTATTTACACATAATTGCCACAGCAAAGTTACCATTTTAGGACATGTCAAATTTCATGTGCTCACTGTACACAGACCCTTCCTCTAAATAATTGTGCATTGTTGTCCTAAACAAGCTCAACACCCAGACTGACTATATGATTCCCTCATTACCCCGCTGTTTGGGCTTACAAACTCTGCCTCCGAGTCCTACGGTCCTACCTGGCACCTGACCGCCACAACACCTGCTCTCCTCTGCCGCTCTCAGCTGCAGCCTGCAGGATGTGACGACTCCGCTCCTCGACCAGCTTCTTCCACCCTCCCACTGTCCCACACTCTGTCTCTCCTCTCCTACAGACTCCACCTACCTGTTTTGTTTTTACCCCGGGCTAAGCGCTCCTCTGGCCAGCTAGTTTTTTGAAAGTCTGTGCTCACTGCTGCTTGCTGCGCACACACACACACACACATATATATATATATATATATATAATTTGTTTCTGTTTTTTAATGTGCCCCCCTGATTAAACACTGGCCCCACCTTGGCCCCCCCCCCCAGTAAAATTTGTCTAGAACCGCCACTGTGGCTGTGTGTAGTCCGTTTTCAGAGCAACCAAGCTACTACCAGACCTGCAGTGTTAATCCTATGCCAGATCCGTCAGTATGAAGGTTTAGCTGATCCCGGCTTTTCTCTGCTCAGATATGCCTCCTGGCCGATTGCTAGAGGGGACCTGTACAGGTCTCTGGTGAGTGCCACTTGTACCTTCCATAACCCTTTATTACCCTTTATTACCCACTAGTGTTAAAGCCTGTGTACATGGGCCAAAATGTTTAATGAAAGCAGTATACCTATCTTTCTATCCGTCTATCCCTCTATTCATCTATCCCGCTATCTCTATCCCTCTGTCCCTATCCCGCTGTCCCTAGCCCTCTGTCCCTATCCCTCTATCCATATTCCTCTGTCCCTATCTCTCTGCCCCTCTATCCCTATCCCTCTATCCCTATCCCTCTATCCCTATCCCTCTGTCCCTGTCTCTCTGTCCCTATCCCTCTGTCCCTGTCCCCCTGTCCCTATACCTCTGTCTCTGTCCCTATTCCTCTGTCCCTCTGTTCCTGCCCCTATCTCTCTGTCCCTATCCCTCTATCCCTGTCCCTATCCCTCTGTCCCTATCCCTCTGTCCCTATCCCTCTGTCCCTGTTCCTCTGTCCCTGATCCCCCCTCAAACAGCTCTCTAACCCTCCCCTCTCTAACTATTGCCGCCTTCTTAGATACTGGCAGATGTCTGCCAGTACCTATAACCCCCTTTTTTTCTGCAGTATAGTGGTCCCACCAACTCCCCCCTCCCGTGATCGCCATTTAACCCCCCTGCACCCCCAAACCCATTTTCTGTAGTGTAGCTGCCCCATCCCTCCCTGCTGCTTTAATTTCTGGAGCGTAGGGCCCTCCCACTCCCTCCCCCCTGCGCTGCTGAGCCACCAACCCACCACCCACCTCCCAACGGCACCAGCAGAAGATCATTACAGACGGCGACAGACACAGTGTCACTGTATGTAACGATCAAGCAACTGCCCTCATATGGAGGCGGAGCACCAATTGTGCTCCGGCTCCATATGCGGCAGATGCCTGAAGCTGGAGCTTCCTGAAGCTGTCTCGCTCTGCAGGGAAAAGGCCAGGTGTGTTTTTCCTCACGCAGTCTCTACTGCGCATGACTGCATCTGACAAAAACACTTGGCATTTTTTTTATTTGAGGTATATTTCAAGGCTTATAACATCAAAAAGAAAATTCTTGTATCACAGTTAGTACAATAACAATTTTACAGGGTATACATACATCAGAATGAAAAAAAAATGAAATACAGACATCTAACATCATATATATTCTGCCAATTGGTCAGGAAGCCTCCTAGATTAAATATAAGGCCACTCTTGGACCCTCAAGAATAAAGGAAGCACCAGAAGGCTATTTTAAACATGAAGACCACTTTTGGGTCTCTAATAGTAAACCTCAGTTTTATAATAATATAAGGTAGGGGATAGAAGACCACTTTTGGGTTTTTATATAGATCAATAAGAACATGTATATTGTTTAGAGCAGGACATAAGAAGTAAACAAATAAATTAGTTAATGCTGCTTCAACAGAAATGTGGAAGACACTAACGCTTTAATATCATTTATGAAGAATAGATATGAAGTGAGTGGGTTCAAATAATGTGGTAGTAAAATTACTACAGATAAACATTAAAGCCTGACCCTGAGTATGTTTCAAAAAGGAATAATATAAGAGATATCAACATCAATACTGGGATACTTCCCTTACTAAAGATCGGCTACTTTCACTATTAATAACTTTGTGTAAACCTGTACCCTCTTAATGTTCATTGATTTTGTTATGGTGGTTAAGGGGGTCTAGAGTCTCTATGTTTCATATAGCTGCTCTTGGAGTAGAGTGTATGTGCCGTAGTCTGCCACTATGAGCTTGTGAACAACATTTTAGGTGCATTATGTCTCATTGCCCCAGTCATTAGAGACATCAGAACATTGTTCAAGGAAACATTACAGTAAATGTGCAAATTTAAAGAGGAGCTATATGATTGCAGTGCAATGTCTCTAAACTGGCTTATTCTTATAACAACCCATGATACACATCTATAATAGACAAGAATAAATAAAAATAACTTATTGCTAACTAGCTACTATTGTCTTTACAATCCTGGCTTCCTAGTATCCTTGTTGAAATCTGTCTCAGTTCTAAATACATGTAACAGGGGGTATGCAATAACTATCCTCAAAATACAGTAGAATAAACCTCATTGAATTTGGAGTATTGTAGATAGCTAGTATATAGGGCAGCTAGTATTTAAACAAAGGCTTCTAAACCCAAAGGAGTGTAGAGGTTGGAGGCACAGAGGCAAAATCAAACCACAGTAAGAAATAGAGCAATGTACAGAATATAACACTTCTTAGCTTAAATCTCAATTATCAACAAGTAACCAAAACAGAAAACTGAACTTTAAGTCCCAGTAAATAGCATAATATAACTGAGGGGGGTAATACTCCAAATAATGATACTACCCTACTCCGGACCTGTTGACCAAGTCTCTGAGGGCACCCTTAAATTGATATAGAGGTCAATTTCGAAAGCAGTCCATAACACTTGTGACATTCCCAGAGATAGCAAATACATCAGTGCAAATGTAAGAAAACACTGACACAATGGCCGCCCCCACAGTTCTGGGCCTTGTTCCCAAAAGCAAGGTCGTCATGTTTTGACCAGACGTCATGTCTGTGTGGAGAAAGTCTGGAAATTGCTCAAACAACTGTTCTGTCTGTCGGTCTTTTTATACAGAAGGAGTCCCTGTTTCTGATCACATATTCCCCCAGAGTGTCCGAAACTGTATGTGTCTCACAGACATTCTCATTGTAGAAAACAGACCCTGTGGGGGTCACTTCTCTAACACTCATTTCCCCAATGGCATCATGGGGCTGAATCGCACCTTGCACTGAATCTTCAGCGTAATCGCCAGGTATTTTTCCAGTATAGCTGACCTCATTAGTGGTGGAGAGAGCTCCTACCACTCGATCGCTCCTAGGCTGCGACCCGATCAGAGTCCTCTCCCCCTGCATCCGAACATCCGCGGACACAATAGGCGGCAAGTGCCAGGGCCCCAAGGCACCGCCGTCATCATCTAATTCATTGGCGTAGGGAATTTGGGGCGTCTCAGTAGGTAAAGTTGAGGTAGGGTGATTAAACTCTGTTCTAAGGGACTTTGCGAATGTCTCTTGAAATTTGGTGAGAAGAGCATCTATTTCTCTCAGTAGAAAAGTATTCTCCATATTAGGCATATCTGTTGTTGCTGCAATACTGTAAATAAATATTGAACTCGGAAGTATCTCAGTACTTCATAACCCAGAGCTCTGGGGGGGGGAATTCAGTGCGGCAGCCTTAGCCACGTGGAGCTTCACTAGAGGTAACTTTCAGGACCTGAGTAATGACTGCTTGGTGTGGCGTTCCTAAAGAGCATAGGCCAGGATCGCAGTCGGGATATCCACTCTCACAGCCTGACATAAGTAGAAATAAGTTTCCAGCTTCCAGATGTGTAGATTACACTGCAATAAAGTCAATATTTTATAATAAATATCTTGCAAAACTAAGCTATACTGAGAGTTTCATTGCGATGCGTCCTGCTGCTTCAGGAGTCGGCTCCGTCCCCCCCACACTTGGCCTTTAATTATATAGGATTCCTCAGTTTTGCATAACCAACACTGATATAAATACACTTTTTACCTCTGTACTTATCTTGTATCTAAGCCTATGCAGACTGCCCCTTATCTCAGTTCTTTTGACATGCATTTTAGCCAATTAGTGTTGCCTCATAAATAACTCCACAGGAGGGAGCCCTATATTGTCTATATGGCACACATGAACTAGCACTGTCAGTGAAAAACTGTCAAAATGCACTTAGATAGAAGGTGGCCTTCACGGGTTTTGAAATTAGTTTGAGCCTACCTAGGTTTAGCTTTCAACAAAGAATATACCAAGAGAACAAAGTAAATTTAATGATGAAAGTAAATTGGATTTTTTTTTTTAAATTGCATGCCCTATCTGAATCATGAAAGTTTCCAAACCTTAATTAGCCTTATTGCTAAGTTCTAGCCTTTCAAATATTGTATAGACTCCCGTGCCTTTCTTGGAGCTCTTTCCATGATATTGTCATCCTCTTCGATAGCAGCCTTGAGATTTGTGTCATTTTTATCACCTTCATTAGAATTAGGACCATCTTTGATACACAGTAGATCCTGCTTCAATCTGCAACTTGCATCCTTTTCGGCACAAGCTGGGTACTGAATGAGTTGGCATCTACACCATCTATGGTGTCACTTCATGCATCTGTATTGTGTCACAAACAGATGGGGCAGATATCTGATGAGGGTGATCCAGGACACTTAAGAATGACATTTGCTTTTATTCTGTTTACCATTACTGTATCCAGTGGCCAAACAAGTAAACAAAATAAGATATATCGCAGTACCTTGACACTTTTTATTAATACATAGCCATATCATTTGATTGATGATACTCTTTGCTACAAATCCTACATTTTTAGGCAGCATTGGGATATATTATGAGATTCAGTTATCTTCATGACTGTTCATACTGTTGACGACTCACTGGCATAGATTTACAGGGCCTTGCAATACATAAGAACTTTATTACCGGCCACTACAATGTTTGGCTTTCTAACCAGCTCTTCCATCTCTGCCAACCAAACAGATCTATCAAATTTCTTATCATCTGGCTATTCCATGACTAATACATATTTACTAACGCCTAGATTTAGAGTTTTGTCGGTAACGACCCGCGTAGCTAACGCATGCTTTTTTCTGTCCGCACCTTTTAAATACCGCTGGTATTTAGAGTTCACAGAATGGCTGGGTTTTCAGTGCGTTAGGCTCCAAAAAGGGAGCGTAGAGCATAATTTAATGCCACTGCAACTCTCGATACCAGCGGTGCTTACGGACAAGGCCAGCTTCAAAAACGTGCTCGTGCACGATTCCCCCATAGGAAACAATGGGGCAGTTTGAGCTGAAAAAAAAACTAACACCTGCAAAAAAGCCGCGTTCAGCTCCTAACGCAGCCCCATTGTTTCCTATGGGGAAACACTTCCTACGTCTGCACCTAACACTCTAACATGTACCCCGAGTCTAAACACCCCTAACCTTACACTTATTAACCCCTAATCTGCCGTCCCCGCTATCGCTGACCCCTGCATATTATTTTTAACCCCTAATCTGCCGCTCCGTACACCCCCACCACCTACGTTATCCCTATGTACCCCTAATCTGCTGCCCTAACATCGCCGACCCCTATATTATATTTATTAACCCCTAATCTGCCACCCCCAACGTCGCCTCCACCTAACTACACTTATTAACCCCTAATCTGCCGACCGGACCTGAGCGCTACTATAATAAATGTATTAACCCCTAATCCGCCTCACTCCCGCCTCAATAACCCTATAATAAATAGTATTAACCCCTAATCTGCCCTCCCTAACATTGCCGACACCTAACTTCAAGTATTAACCCCTAATCTGCCGACAGGAGCTCACCGCTACTCTAATAAATTTATTAACCCCTAAAGCTAAGTCTAACTTTAACCCTAACACCCCCCTAAATTAAATATAATTTAAATCTAACGAAATAAATTAACTCTTATTAAATAAATTATTCCTATTTAAAGCTAAATACTTACCTGTAAAATAAGCCCTAATATAGCTACAATATAAATTATAATTATATTGTAGCTATTTTAGGATTAATATTTATTTTACAGGCAACTTTGTAATTATATTAACCAGGTACAATAGCTATTAAATAGTTAATAGCTATTTAATAGTTACCTAGTTAAAATAATTACAAAATTACATGTAAAATAAATCCTAACCTAAGTTACAATTAAACCTAACACTACACTATCAATAAATAAATTAAATACAATTCCTACAAATAAATACAATTAAATAAACTAACTAAAGTACAAAAAATAAAAAAGAACTAAGTTGCAAAAAATAAAAAAATATTTACAAACATTAGAAAAAAATTACAACAATTTTAAACTAATTACACCTACTCTAAGCCCCCTAATAAAATAACAAAGACCCCCAAAATAAAAAAATGCCCTACCCTATTCTAAATTACAAAAGTTCAAAGCTCTTTTACCTTACCAGCCCTTAAAAGGGCCCTTTGCGGGGCATGCCCCAAAGAATTCAGCTCTTTTGCCTGTAAAAAAAAAACATACAATACCCCCCCCAACATTACAACCCACCACCCACATACCCCTAATCTAACCCAAACCCCCCTTAAATAAACCTAACACTAAGCCCCTGAAGATCTTCCTACCTTGTCTTCACCTCGCCGGGTTCACCGATCGGTCCAGAAGAGGGTCCGAAGTCTTGATCCAAGCCCAAGCGGGGGGCTGAAGAGTGACGTCCATCCTCGGGCTGAAGTCTGGATCCAAGCGGCGGCTGAAGAACTCCATCATCAGGCTGAAGTCGGAAGTCCATCATCTGGATGAAGTCTTCTATCAAGCCGCATCTTCAATCTTCTTTGTTCGGGAGCAGAGCGGAGCCATCTTCTTCCCAGCCGATGCGGATCCAACCTCTTCAAGCGACGCCTACTAGCCGAATGACGGTTCCTTTAAATGACGTCATCCTAGATGGCGTCCCTCGAATTCCGATTGGCTGATAGGATTCTATCAGCCAATCGGAATTAAGGTAGGAAAATTCTGATTGGCTGATGGAATCAGCCAATCAGAATCAAGTTCAATCCGATTGGCTGATCCAATCAGCCAATCAGATTGAGCTCGCATTCTATTGGCTGTTCTGATCAGCCAATAGAATGCAAGCTCAATCTGATTGGCTGATTGGATCAGCCAATCGGATTGAACTTGATTCTGATTGGCTGATTCCATCAGCCAATCAGAATTTTCCTACCTTAATTCCGATTGGCTGATAGAATCCTATCAGCCAATCGGAATTCGAGGGACGCCATCTTGGATGACGTCCCTTAAAGGAACTGTCATTCGTCGGGAAGTTGTCGGAAGAAGAAGATGGGTCCGCGGTGGAGGTCTTCAAGATGGAGCCGGTCGTCATCGGATGAAGATAGAAGATGCCGCTTGGATCAAGATGGTTGCTGGTCCGGATCGCCTCTTCTTCCCCGGATAGGATGAAGACTTTGGAGCCTCTTCTGGACCTCTTAAGCCGCCGGATGATGGATGTCTAGCCCCCGCTTGGGCTTGGATGAAGATTTCGGAGCCTGGAACGATCGGTGATACCTGGCATGGTGAAGACAAGGTAGGAAGATCTTCAGGGGCTTAGTGTTAGATTAGGGGTATGTGGGTGGTGGGTTGTAATGTTGGGGGGGGGGTATTGTATGTTTTTTTTACAGGCAAAAGAGCTGAATTCTTTGGGGCCTTTTAAGGGCTGGTAAGGTAAAAGATCTTTGAACTTTTGTAATTTAGAATAGGGTAGGGCATTTTTTTATTTTGGGGGTCTTTGTTATTTTATTAGGGGGCTTAGAGTAGGTGTAATTAGTTTAAAATTGTTGTAATTTTTTTTCTAATGTTTATAAATATTTTTTTATTTTTTGTAACTTAGTTCTTTTTTATTTTTTGTACTTTAGTTAGTTTATTTAATTGTATTTATTTGTAGGAATTGTATTTAATTTATTTATTGATAGTGTAGTGTTAGGTTTAATTGTAGATAATTGTAGGTAGTTTATTTAATTAATTTATTGATAGTGTAGTGTTAGGTTTAATTGTTACTTAGGTTAGGATTTATTTTACAGGTAATTTTGTAATTATTTTAACTAGGTAATTATTAAATAGTTCTTAACTATTTAATAGCTATTGTACCTGGTTAAAATAAATACAAAGTTGCCTGTAAAATAAATATTAATCCTAAAATAGCTACAATATAATTATTTGTTATATTGTAGCTATATTAGGGTTTATTTTACAGGTAAGTATTTAGCTTTAAATAGGAATAAGTTATTTAATAAGAGTTAATTTATTTTGTTAGAATAAAATTATATTTAACTTAGGGGGGTGTTAGGGTTAGGGTTAGAATTAGCTTTAGGGGTTAAAAATTTTATTAGAGTAGCGGTGAGCTCCGATCGGAAGATTAGGGGTTAATACTTGAAGTTAGGTGTCGGCGATGTTAGGGAGGGCAGATTAGGGGTTAATACTATTTATTATAGGGTTATTGAGGCGGGAGTGAGGCAGGGATCAGCGATAGCGGGGGCGGCAGATTAGGGGTTAATAAATATAATATAGGGGTCGGCGGTGTTAGGGGCAGCAGATTAGAGGTTCATAGGGATAACGTAGATGGCGGCAGTATACGGAGCGGCAGATTAGGGGTTAAAAAATGTAATCGAGTGGCGGTGATGTGGGGGGGCCTCGGTTTAGGGGTACATAGGTAGTTTATGGGTGTTAGTGTACTTTAGAGCACGGTAGTTAAGAGCTTTATAAACCGTCGTTAGCCCAAAAAGCTCTTAACTACTGACTTTTTTCTGTGGCTGGAGTTTTGTCGTTAGAGTTCTAAATCTCACTCCAGCCACGACTCTAAATACCGGCGTTAGAAAGATCCCATTGAAAAGATAGGATACGCAATTGACGTAAGGGGATCTGCGGTATGGAAAAGTCGCGGCTGGAAAGTGAGCGTTAGACCCTTTCCTGACTGACTCCAAATACCGGCGGTTGCCCAAAACCAGCGTTTTGACGGCTACCGCCCAACTCTAAATCTAGCCGTTAGTTCCCAGTTGAAGCTGTGAAAAGTCAGTATTTCATTTTTTGTACACCCCACTCTGTATTTGTGATCCAAGGAAAGCCTACACAAAAAGAGTCCATTGTAGATTGGAAAGGTTATTCTTTTCAGAATGCTCCTGGATTCTTGTCTATGATGTTCAGGCATGAAATTTAGTCCCTGCCTTCACCTCTTCAAACCCATTGAGGACTGCAAATAGACATCTAACAGCCTTCCCTGAAGGAAGAGAACTGTCACAGTTTGCTTTATTCCATGTCATCTCCAGCTTGATAGAGTATTAACATTGTTTGCGATGCTCATCTTTCATGGCTTGCATTAGCATCATTAGCTTCACAACAAATACATGGTAACATCTATTTATATAGTCGTTGTTCAGTACACATTTACTGAGTCTTTAGATGTGCTGGTTCCTGATTGATCACTTTGCTTCTATTATTGCCTCTGATTATACATTTTCTCTGCTGCATACCCTTCATGTTTTCTAATTACATATTTTCTGCTGATTTTCCTATCATTGTGTGTCATCAGACACTTGGACTTTGGTAAATCATTTTATTATCATCCATTCTCAGTTTAGTTACAAGTGTTTAGCATTACATCCCATACTAATACATTGGAACATAGAATAATAAACAGAAATGCTCTTTATCTAGTGAGTAAACACACCAAGTAAATCTTAGTCTACCCATGACTACAAAAAGATACAATCATGGTAAAACATGAGAAAGACTATCACCTAGATTACGAGTTTTGCGTTAGAGGCTATGCGGTGCTAACGAGCAGTTTTGTCTCACCGCTCACTTACCTGCAGCGCTTGTATTACAAGTTTTTACAAACCCGGCGTTAAAAGGCAAGAAGTGAGCGTTGAGCAAAATTGTGCTCCTTACCACACTCCAATACCAGCGCTGCTTAAGTCAGCAGTGAGCTGATCGTACGTGCTCGTGCACAATTACCCCATAGAAATCAACGGGGAGAGCCGGCTGAAAAAAAGTCTAGCACCTGCCAAAAAGCAGCGTAAAACTCCTTAACGCAGCCCCATTGATTCCTATGGGGAAACACATTTTATGTTTACACCTAACACCCTAACATGAACCCCCGAGTCTAAACACCCCTAATCTTACACTTATTAACCCCTAATCTGCTGCCCCCTACATCGCCGCCACCTCCATTATATTCATTAACCCCTAATCTGCCGCTCCGGACACCGCCGCCACCTACATTATACTTATGAACCCTTAATCTGCTGCCCCCAACATCGCCGACACCTACATTATATTTATTAACCCCTAATCTGCCGCCCCCAATGTCGCCGAAACCTACCTACACTTATTAACCCCTAATCTGCCGCCCCAATGTCGCCACCACTATACTAAATGTATTAACCCCTAAACCTAAGCCTAACCCTAACACCCGCTAACATAAATATAATTACAATAAATCTAAAGAAAACTTACTATTAATAAATAAATAATTCCTATTTAAAACTAAATACTTACCTATAAAATAAACCCTAAGCTAGCTACAATATAACTAATAGTTACATTGTATCTAGCTTAGGGTTTATTTTTATTTTACAGGCAAGTTTGTATTTGTTTTAACTAGGTACAATAGTTATTAAATAGTTAATAACTTTTAATAACTACCTAGCTAAAATAAATACAAAAGTACCTGTAAAATAAAACCTAACCTAAGTTACAATAACACCTAACACTACACTATAATTAAATAAATTAACTAAATTAACAACAATTAAATAAATTAAATTAAATTAGCTAAAGTACAAACAACCCCCACTAAATTACAGAAAATAATAAACAAATTACAGATTTTTAAACTAATTACACCTAATCTAATAGCCCTATCAAAATAAAAAAAGCCCCCCATAATAAAAAAAAACCCTAGCCTAAACTAAACTATCAATAGCCCTTAAAAGGGCCTTTTGCGGGGCATTGCCCCAAATAAATCAGCTCTTTTACCTGTAAAAAAAAATACAAACAACCCCCCCAACAGTAAAACCGACCACCCACACAACCAATCCCCCAAATAAAATACTAACTAAAAAAACCTAAGCTCCCCATTGCCCTGAAAAGGGCATTTGGATGGGCATTTCCCTTAAAAGGGCAGTTAGCTCTATTGCGGCCCAAACCTCTAATCTAAAAATAAAACCCACCCAATACACCCTTAAAAAAAACCAAACACTAACCCCCTGAAGATCGACTTACAGTTCTGAAGACCGGACATCTATCCTCAAGGAAGCGGCAGAAGTCTTCCTCCAACCGGGCCGAAGTCCTCAACGAAGCCAGGAGAAGTCTTCATCCAAGCCGGGCAAAGTGGTCATCCAGACGGGCAGGTCTTCATCCAGACGGCATCTTCTATCTTCATCCATCCGATGCGGAGCGGCTCCATCTTCAAGACATCCGACGCGGAGCATCCTCTTCATCCAGAGTCTTCTTACTGAATGAAGGTTCCTTTAAGTGACGTCATCCAAGATGGTGTCCCTTAGATTCCGATTGGCTGATTGAATTCTATTAGCCAATCTGAATTAAGGTAGAAAAAATCCTATGATGCAATCAGCCAATAGGATTGAAGTTCAATCCTATTGGCTGATCCAATCAGCCAATAGGATTGAGCTCGCATTCTATTGGCTGGTTGGAACAGCCAATAGAATGCAAGCTCAATCCTATTGGCTAATTGCATCAGCCAATAGGATTTTTTCTACCTTAATTCCAATTGGCTGATAGAATTCTATCAGCCAATCGGAATCTAAGGGACGCCATCTTGGATGACATCACTTAAAGGAACCTTCATTCGTCTTTAGTCGTCGGAAGAAGAGGATGCTCCGCGTCTTATGTCTTGAAGATGGAGCCGTTCCGCGTTGGATGGATGAAGATAGAAGATGCCGTCTGGATGAAGACTTCTGAACGTTTGGAGGACCACTTCGCCCGGCTTGGATGAAGACTTCTCCCGGCTTCATTGAGGACTTCGGCCCGGTTGGATGAAGACTTCTGCCGCTTCCTTGAGGATGGATATCCGGTCTTCAGAACTGTAAGTCGATCTTCAGGGGGTTAGTGTTAGGTTTTTTAAAGGGTGTATTGGGTGGTTTTTATTTTTAGGTTAGGGACTTTGGGCCACAAAAGAGCTAACTGCCCTTTTAAGGGCAATGCCCATCCAAATGCCCTTTTCAGGGCAATGGGGAGCTTAGGTTTTTTTAGTTAGTATTTTATTTGAGGGGTTGGTTGTGTGGGTGGTGGGTTTTACTGTTGGGGGGGTTGTTTGTAATTTTTTTACAGGTAAAAGAGCTGATTTCTCTGGGGCAATGCCCCGCAAAAGGCCCTTTTAGTTTAGTTTAGGCTAGGGGTTTTTTTTATTTTGGGTGGGCTTTTTTATTTTGATAGGGCTATTAGGTGTAATTAGTTTAAAAATATTGTAATTTGTTTATTATTTTCTGTAATTTAGTGGGGGGGTTTGTACTTTAGCTAATTTAATTTAATTTATTTAATTGTTAATTTAGTTAATTTATTAAATTATAGTGTAGTGTTAGGTGTTAGTGTAACTTAGGTTAGGTTTTATTTTACAGGTCAATTTGTATTTATTTTAGCTAGGTAGTAATTAAATAGTTAATAACTATTTAGTAACTATTCTACCTAGTTAAAATAAATACAAACTTGCCTGTAAATTAAAAATAAACTCTAAGCTAGCTACAATGTAACTATTAGTTATATTGTAGCTATCTTAGCGTTTATTTTATAGGTAAGTATTTAGTTTTAAATAGGAATTATTTAGTTATTAATAGTACGTTTTCTTTAGATTTATTGTAATTATATTTAAGTTAGGGGGTATTAGGGTTAGTGTTAGATTTAGGTTTAGTGGTTAATACATTTAGTATAGTGGCGGAGACGTTGGGACGGCAGATTAGGGGTTAATAAGTGTAGGTAGGTGGCGGCGATGTTAGGGACGGCAGATTAGGGGTTAATAATATTTAACTAATGTTTGCGAGGTGGGAGTGCGGCGGTTAAGGGGTTAATATGTTTATTATAGTGGCGGCGACGTTGGGGGCGGCAGATTAGGGGTTAATAAGTGTAGGTAGGTGGCGGCGACATTGGGGGCGGCAGATTAGGGGTTAATAAATATAATGTAGGTGTCGGCGATGTTGGAGGCAGCAGATTAGGGGTTCATAAATATAATGTAGGTGGCGGCGGTGTCCAGAGCGGCAGATTAGGGGTTTAAAAAATTATTTTAGTGTTTGCGATGCGGGAGGGCCTCGGTTTAGGGGTTAATAGGTAGTTTATGGGTGTTAGTGTACTTTTTAGCACTTTAGTTATGAGTTTTATGTTACGGCGTTGTACCATAAAACTCTTAACTACTGACTTTTAAATGCGTTAGTACTCTTGACGGGGTAGGGTGTACCGCTCACTTTTTGGCCTCCCAGGACAGACTCGTAATACTGGCGCTATTGAAGTCCCATAGAAGAAAGACTGAAGGAAGTTTACGTAAGTCGTTTTGCGTTAAGGCCAAAGAAGTGTGCGGTGACCCTAAACCTTCAAGACTCGTAATAGCAGCGGGCGTAAAAAAGCAGCGTTAGGACCTCTTAACGCTTCTTTTTCAGCCTAATGCACAACTCGTAATCTAGCCGAATTATATCTGAGTGTTCACAACTAAATTATTTGAGTCAAGTAATCACAAGACTATAAAAAGATAAAAACATGGTAAACAGGTCTAATTCAACAACAAAAGTTCCATTAACAACTTGTGCTAAAATAAACAATTTTTACATGTTAAAGACATTTTTTTTAACATTTTAACGGTCAATAAATAATAAGACAAATATATTTGAAATAAATAGATGTCCACATGTGTTTTTATTTAGCTTATAAGTGCAGGGCACAGACTAAAAATGTTGAAGCCCCTTACTATACCATTAATCTGGGGCCCCTCCACCCTTTGACTTACAATTTTTGGTCAAGTGACTAAAATGTTTGTGCACTTTATTCTTCAGTGTAGTCAAACTTGAAAATGTTGTAAATGTAGTAATACATACACAAACAAACACACATGTACAAACACACACTCACACCCACACCCACAAAAACACACTCACACCGACAGCCACTCACACAGAAACACACACAAAAACATATACACAACACTGACACTCACACACAGACTGAACCTCAAACATGCCTGATATACCTGAGGAAACAGCGAGTTGCAGCTGAGAAACACTTTGCAAGTGTCTCAAGGGGCAATTGTATCCCCCTGTTTCTAAGACTTGTTTTTGTTCTGTTTTAATAAACTATCATTTTTCACTTCAAGCACACGTCTGTTTGGGATGAGTGAGTCTGTCTGACCAGTCTGTGTCATTCAGCACATTGGTGCTACCACAATTGTGAGTACAGCGATTTCCATCTATTTATCTGTTTGGTACACCACAGTATTACACTAGGAGGTGCCCTCTGTTGTTTGTGTCTCCACACAGATTGTTTAAAAACTCACACATTGCTGGTTTTAACAGTGAAATAGAACATCTTAATAGCAGCACAACAAATATACAGTACTTAAAGGTCCATTAAATAGAGTAGGATTGCATAATTAAGTGCATATTAAAAAAATAATGCAAAAACACTTACTCTGAACTTCATATAAGCAGTAGATTTTCTTTTTCTTTCAAATTAATTCCCCCCCATTCACCGGCCCCCTGTATCATGTGACAGACATCAGCCAATCACAGACTAGTATACGTATACACTGTGAACTTGTGCACATGCTCAGTAGTAGCTGGTGCCTCAGAAAGTGTGTATATAAAAAGACTGCAAAATTTGTTAATAGAAGTAAATTACAATTGGATAGATTACGATTTTTGCGTTATGAGTGAAAATGCAGCGTTATGGCTCTTTTTCTCTACCGCTGGTATTACAAGTTTTGCAGGTATATCTGTACCGCACACTTTTTTGGCCGTAACGCAACATAACTACCGCAGCTTTCAAAAAGTCCTTTTTCAATGGGACTTCCAAAGCGACGGTATTGTGAGTTTGCCTGTCCGGCCAAAAAGTGAGCGGTACAGCCTATACAGTCAAGATCCGTACCGTAAACTGAAAGTCAGTAGTTATGGCTTTTATGTTACAAAGCCGTAACATAAAACTCATAACTAAAGTGCTAAAACATACACTAACACCCCTAAACTACCTCCCGCTTCGCAAACACTAAAAATAAAATTATTAACCCTAATCTGCCGCTCCGTACATCGCCACCACTATAATAAACATATTAACCCCTAAACTGCCATACTCCCGCATCGCAAACACTAGTTAAATATTATTAACCACTAATCTGCTGTCCCTAACATCGCCACAACCTACATTACTGTTATTAACCCCTAATCTGCCTAATCCGCCACTATACTAAAGTTATTAACCCCTAAACCTAACCCTAAGTCTAACCCTAACCCTAACACCCACTAACTTTAACATAATTAAAATAAAACAAAATAAAAATTACAATTAATACCTAAATAATTCCTATTTAAAACTACTTACCTATAAAATAAAACCTAAGCTAGCTACAATTAGTTACATTGTATCTATCTTAGGTTTTATTTTTATTTCACAGGTAAGTTTGTATTTATTTTAACTAGGTAGACTAGTTAGTAAATAGTTATTTACTAGCTACCTAGTTAAAATAAATACAAATTTACCTGTAAAATAAAACCTAACCTGTCTTACACTAACACCTAACCTTACACTACAATTAAATAAATGACATTAATTAAATACAATTAACTAAATTACAAAAAAAACCCCACTAAATTACACAAAATAAAAAAGAAATTATCAAATATTTAAACTAATTACACCTAATCTAATAGCCCTATCAAAATAAAAAATCCCCCCCAAAATAAAAAAAACCCTAGCCTAAACTAAACTGCCAATGGCCCTTAAAAGGGCCTTTTGCGGGGCATTGCCCCAAAGAAATCAGCTATTTTACCTGTAAAAAAAAAAATACAAACAACCCCCCAACAGTAAAACCCACCACCCACACAACCAAACCCCCAAATAAAATCCTATTTGAGTGCGGTATGGAGCTCAATTTTGCTCAACGGGTTTATGAAAGTCGGCAAGTCGGTGTCATTTGGTGTGGTAAGCAGTTTGTAGGTCTGCGAGATGGTGTGATGAATAGGTGAAGCTGAGCTACACATCTTTTTGAACTGAGTTTGTTGTCTTGTTAAGTTATGTTTCTGTGCAGTTTGGAAAAAAATGGTTAAGTTGGAGGTATCTAAACCACATTGTAAAAAATCCATCACCTAGGTGTTTGATAGATTGTCTGGGTAGTAACTTGCCATCTTCTACTAACATATATGTGGGTAGTAGGAGGTGGATATATTTGGTTTCAGTAGGGGTGAATGTAAGGCCTGGTTGCAAGCTGTTATTTTGTAATGTAGGTGTAAGTGGGGAGGGTTTTGTGGAAAGGTTAGGGTGAGTTTTGACTATTTCTGCCCAGGTTCTGTGCTTTTCTAGGATTATTGGATTGTTAGGATTCTTCAACTTAGTTTGGCAACTATCAGTCCAGCATGAGGCTCCTAATTGGTTATAGTCTGAAAGTTTGTGTTCAAGTTTGACCCATTGTTTATGATGGTGTTCGGCATACAAGCACCAGTCTACAATTCTTGAAAGAAAGATAGCATTCTTATATTCACGTATATTAAGGACTCCTAGTCCTCCTTGAGTGGGGTCTCTATATAGGGTTGATTTGGCAATCCTATGGGGGGGCTGGTTTTCCATATATAACTGTTAATGATTGATTGGGATCATAGGGCTTGGGAGGGGGATGGGGACTGTTTGAAAGACGTATAACATTTTTGGGAGTAGTGTCATTTTTGCCGCTCCAATTCTCCCATACCAGGATATTGATTTGGGGGATATATTTGAGGTGAGGGAGTCGTAATTTAGTTTAATTAAGTCCGCCTGATTTGGTGATAAATGTATGCCTAGATATTTAAGGGATTGGGTTCTTAGCGTAAATGGGGCTATAAGTTATAGGGGATGTTAGATCCTTTTTTTCTACATTGCCTGGAAGGAGCTCTGATTTTTCAGAGTTGATTGAAAAATTGGATATTGTGCCATATGTTCCGCAGATTTAGTGGGATACGGCAAAGGAACTTAGGGGGTCTGTGAGGGTCATGAGAAGGTCGTCAGCAAGTAATGCAAGTTTATATTCTGAGGTTTTGATTTTGATGCCTTCAACCATTGGTGATGTGCATAGGATAGTGGCAAGGACCTCCATAAAGAGAAAAAACAATAGGGGTAAGAGGAGGCAGCCGGCCTAGTTCCATTTCATATTGTTAAGGGGTCAGACAGTAGGCCATTCACTTTAATTTTGGCAGAGGTGGTGGTATATAGAGCAGAAATTTTGGGGCCCCTGACTTAACCATTGATCAGGGCCCCCCCCTCCCCTTCCTCTGACATGTGCAATTTGTGACCAAGTAACTAAAACGTATATGCACTTTATTCTTAAGTGTCTATTTAAACTTGGAAATGTTGTAAAGGTAGTAACATACACACAGACACACTCATACACTGAAACACTCACACATAAGGATTCACATATAGACACTCTAGCAGACACGCAAAGAAACACACTCGGACACAGACACCCAAACAGAAACTCAGCACTTATTTACATTGAAATGACAAGTAATGAGGTAAACTACAGTTTTGTAAAAAAAGGAGATTTAGAAAACAAAATATGGAGTTCTGATTATCTTTTTGTAAAGGAAGATGCCAACTAAATGATGACAACAGCATGCAGTGGCTGAAAAGAAGGGCCCTGAACTGCCTAAACAATAATTTAAAGGTTAAATGGTAGATTGGTGACTTCCGGAAAGGTCTCATTAGTCTCAAAGTCTGTAGAAAGATGTGAATAATCAGTAGTAAGGTCAAAATGTCCTAAAAAAGGAACAGACAATGGACACACACACACACACACATAACAAACTCAAACTTGCACATACACCCAAGGAAACACTGACAGAGACAACCTCAGAAAACACACAAAGACATACACACACAGAGACACCCACAGAAAACACACAAAGACATACACACACATACAGACAACCACATAAAACACAGAAAGAAAGACATACATACACACACCCTCACTGAGACATCCACAGAAAACACACAAAGACATACACACACCCTCACAGAGACACCCACATAAAACACACACCCTCACAGAGACATCCACAGAAAATACAGACATACATACTTACACACACACACACCCTCACAGAGACATCCACAGAAAACACAGACATACACACCCACCCTCACAGAGACACCGATAGAAAAAGCTCAAAGACATATGCACACGCCCTCACAGACATCCACAAAAAATGCACAAAGACATACACACCTACCCTCACAGAGTGACCCACAGAAAAAAAAATACATACACACTAATAGAGACACAAACCAAAGCACAAAGACATAAACACAGCACCCACAGAAACACTCAGGAGGAAACATTTATGCACCTTGCATCCCCTAAATCAACAGTGTGTGACATGCATGATAAAAAAATTGCAGAAATTAAGAGATCACTTTTTAAAGAATCATATTTCTAAATGTGCAAAAAACAATATTCTGTGAATACAAAATTGTACATTAATGATCTGGGTAGATGGCTAGATGAAGAAAAGTACTTTTAAAAGGTTGACATATGTTTGTTTGATTTTTCCCCATTTTCCCCAACCAAGAGCACCACTTCAAATATAGTGTACAAATGTTCCCATCTGTCAGCTGTACTTATGGATTTTGAAAATGCTGTACTCTATATGGTCTTGGTGGAACCATAAGCTGTGGTAATAATACCATTAGATCTGGTTAAATGCAGGATTTAGGCTTGCTGGTGTGCATTTCAAAATTAAGTCAGCTGTAGTGTAAACTGAACAGTTTTAAGTTAACCTGTCTCATTTCAAACACTGAGCAATCTTAGTCTGAGAGTATAACATGTTATGCAGATGTAAAAATCTTAGATAAAATGCCTACTTGCATCTGGAACGTCCTTGCATAAAGGGGCAGTAAACTGGAATGTAATATATTCCTACCATTTGTGTATTGAGGACGAAACATTTCTGCATGGTTTTAAATATAGAATTTCTACAGCATTGTCAAATAATCAAATACACTGCTGCTAAAAAAATTGTTTTTATGGACGCCTGGCCCCACCATACAACTACTACCACACTGAAGTTACAATCCGAAATTGCACAAAGAAATGAAAAACATTTGCTAAGTAAGTCCTACCTCCTCTGCAAATGAAAGTGATCTGCCGTCTGACTCAGGCACACACTGTACTTAAAGCCAAGTCTGTCACACTGTTCATAGTGGTTTAGTGCACACTCACAAATCCTCTAAAATGCTAATACTTTACTCCTTGTAATAACATTTCCCATGCTCAATTAGCACTCTGCTGTAGTACCCACTGGTGGCTGCCAAAATAAAAAAATAAAAAATAAAATATTTTTTTTGTTTTTGTTTGTTTAGTTCTTGATTCATGGGGCCCCCCTGCCCCATTGGGCCCCTGACAGGAGTCACCCCTATCACCCCCTGATGGCGGCCCTGTATGAATTCCCTGGGTAGACCAAATTTGTGAAGGGTGCATATTAGGAACGCACAGTCTAGCTGATCAAATGACTTTTTGGCATCTGTTGAAATGAAGAGTGTTGGAATTTTATGTTGGTAGGAGTAGTGTAGTAAATGTAATGTTTTAACTGTATTGTCCTTATCTTCTCTTTGTGGTACAAAACCTGTTTGGTTATTGTGGATCAAATATGGAAGGGTTAGGTTGAGTCGGTTGGCAAGTATTTTTGAGTAAAGTTTTAGGTCGACATTGAGTAAGGAAATGGTTCAAAAGTTGGATGGGGAGTCAGTCGGTTTACCAGGTTTGGGCAATA
This sequence comes from Bombina bombina, assembly GCF_027579735.1. Lineage (NCBI taxonomy): Eukaryota > Metazoa > Chordata > Amphibia > Anura > Bombinatoridae > Bombina > Bombina bombina. The sequence goes on from NC_069500.1 coordinate 125,118,352, forward strand.
CAGTTATAGTCGCTTCTAACATACTTGATGGGAATGGGTGATCTGGGCTTATAAAGTTGAATAATTCTAGAAGGTGTTGGGTGAGATTTTGTTTAAATACCTTGTAATAAAAATTATTAAAGCCATCTGGTCCGGGGATTTTCCCTTGTTTAAGGGATTTGATAGCGTTCTCCAATTCTTGTTGGGTGATGGCTTGGCTTTGGTGCAACTTTTTTAACACTAACCCTTTATGAGAGGTCTTCAGTGGCGCTAACCTGACACACGTTTAAGTAGATTGTGCGTGAGTGAAAGCATTTATTTTCCCCTTGTAATATGCAACAGCGATATTCTTATATTGTGCAAATGCTAACATTACCGCACGACTTGTAATCTAGCCCATAAACAATAACAAGTCTATTACAAAAAAAAAACCTGCCTGCACCTCTACTTTACTTTCATTTGAAACAGGAGAATTCCTTCCTTTGAATCCTCTCAAATTTGCAGGTGATGAATGGTGATTATAGAATATTTTCTTACCTAATTGGTTGTATTTCAAATATTTATTTAAAAAGATGAATAAACTGACAAATGAAAAAATATAAATAAACATACAAAACATATTAGGTATAACAAGCAGATCTGTAGTCCTTACAGTTGTATGGGTTTACTGACTTGTAAATAGCAGGAGCTGTTCTGTTACCCATGTAGTCAACTTGTATGTCTCCACAATAGTGGCAATTATTCCTCTGGTATTTTAGCCTTGTGGACTACATGATACAGGATATGTCTCCTCAATCTCTGAAGCCTCAACCAGTCTCTCCTTACTCAGACTGCTGTTTTTTTTACCAATGTTTTTTTACAACTGCCCCAGTGTAACTACCTTAGTCTCATAGTGAAAAACATGTTTGCTAAAATCACACTTCCCCTTTTACTCCAACGCAAGAATTTTTCATGTTGTGAAAAGATATATACACAAGAAACATATAGTATATATTTTTTTCTTATCTCCAAAATAACCCTTATCAACCTCACCACTATTAAGGGAGAGTAAACACTGACACCTAGATTACGAGTCTTGCATTAGCCTTAAAAAGCAGCGTTGAGAGGTCCCATCTCTGCTTTTTAATGCCCGCTCACTTTTTTCCCCCGACTCGAGCATACTGCAAATCCACTTACGTAAATTGCGTATCCTATCTTTTCAATGGGATTTTCCTAACGCCGGTATTACGAGTCTTGGAAAAAGTGAGCGGTACACCCTCTCCTGTCAAGACTGATACCGCATTTTAAAGTCAGTAGTTAAGAGTTTTATGGGCTAACGCCATAACATAAAATTCTTAACTAAACTGCTAAAAAGTACACTAACACCCATAAACTACCTATTAACCCCTAAACCGAGGCCCCCCCCCACATCGCAAACACTATATTAAATTTTTTAACCCCTAATCTGCCTAACCGGACATCGCCGCCACTTCAATAAATGTATAAACCCCTAAACCGCCGCACTCCCGCCTTGCAAACACTAGTTAAATATTATTAACCCCTAATCTGCCGTCCCTAACATCGCCGACACCTACCTACATTTATTAACCCCAAATCTGCCGACCACAACGTCGCCGCCACTATATTAAATTTATTAACCCAAAAATGTAACCCTAACCCTAACATCCTCCTAACTTAAATATTATTTAAATAAATCGAAATAAAATTACTTAAATTAAATAAATTATTCCTATTTAAAACTAAATACCTATAAAATAAACCCTAAAATAACTACAATATAACTAATAGTTACATTTGTATTTAGCTTAGGGTTTATTTTTATTTTACAGGCAAGTTTGTATTTATTTTAACTAGGTACAATAGTTATTAAATAGTTATTAACTATTTAATAGCTACCTAGTTAAAATAAAGACAAATATACCTGTAAAATAAAACCTAACCTAAGTTACAATTACACCTAACACTACACTATAATTAAATAAATTAACTAAATTAACTACAATTAATTACAATTAAATAAAATAAACTAAATTACGAAAAAAACAAACACTAAATTACAGAAAATAATAAAATAATTTAGTTTTTAGTTTTTTTAAACTAATTACACCTAATCTAATCCCCCTAATAAAATAAAAAAGCCCCCCAAAATAATAAAAATCCCTACCCTATACTAAATTACAAATAGCCCTTAAAAGGGCTTTTTGCGGGGCATTGCCCCAAAGTAATCAGTTCTTTTACCTGTAAAAAAAAAGACAATACCCCCCAACATTAAAACCCACCACCCACACACCCAACCCTACTCTAAAACCCACCCATTCCCCCCAGATTAGAGGTTAATAAATTTAATATAGTTGCGGCGACGTTGGGGGGGGCAGATTAGGGGTTAATAAATATAATGTAGGTGGCGGCGGTGTCCGGAGCGGCAGATTAGGGGTTAATAATATAATGTAGGTGGTGACGATGTCGGGGGCAGCAGATTAGGGGTTAATAAGTGTAAGATTAGGGGTGTTTAGACTCGGGTTCATGTTAAGGTGTTATGTGTAGACATAAAATTTATTTCCCCATAGGAAACAATGGAGCTGCGTTAGGAGCTGAACGCTGCTTTTTTGCAGGTGTTAGGTTTTTTTTCAGCCAGCTCAGCCCCATTGTTTCCTATGGGGAAATCGTGCACGAGCACGTTTTGCCATCTTACCGCTACCGTAAGCAGCGCTGGTATTGAGGTGAGATGTGGAGCTAAATTTTGCTCAACGCTCACTTTTCTGAGGCTAACGCCGGCTTGCAGAAAACTCATAATACCAGTGTTGTCTTAAGTGAGCTGTAAGAAAAAAGGAGCGTTAGCACCGCACACCATTACCGACAAAAACTCGTAATCTAGCCGTATGTTTCTAATTTTTTTTACTGAAAGTAAAAAAAGAGAGTTTTTCCAAACAATGGTTCATCATCTTTTTAATTATTAGTTATTGATTCAATTACAAGAGAATGATGATAGTTGTATAATTATTTTACCTGTATTAATGCAAGAAACAAAGGTGTTTTTTTTTTTAACTTTATTTATTGTCCAGATCCATCACAACATGGAAAATACAAGTACAAAAATAATGAATTCACATAATAGGTTTAGTGAGCACAATATCCTCCCCCACTACAGTAGGGCAGCCCAACAATGATACGGTTTTTAAATATTTTAAATAACAAACTAATAACATATACATGCACCCATAATAAGTGGCTCTAGTTAGAGGTGGAACTTTGCCATTTTATGCTATGCATCTTCGACTCAGCCATATTTGTCAAAGGGTAATATAAATATCATCTCTTTAGTTATCTATGACATGTGCTGTAGTAACAATTCTGGCTCAAAGATATAACACATGTAGTAAACCAAAACTAACAAATAACAAACAAATAACATGGACATACAATTATAGTAAGTGGCTCTAGTTAGAGGCAGAACCTTGCCATTTTATGCTATGTATCTTCGACACAGCCATTTTTGTCAAAGGGTAATGTATTTCTCATCTTTTCAGTTCTCTGTGACATGTGCTGTACTAACAATTCTGGTTCCAAGATATAACACATAAAGAAAACCAAAACTAACAAATTAACAAAAACTAAGTAAGTAATTAGACAAATAAAATAAAATAAAAGGCCATACCTCTTAATCTTTGCTCCAGGGGGAAGGGGAAAGGGAAGGGGGGGGGGAACAACACCGAGCTCGAGGACCTGCACCTTCATTTCCACAACCAGTTCAGCAACAGGGGAACCCAGAAAATGTTTGACCCAGAGATCAGGTATATGGTATTGTAGAGTATTGTCTGTCGTGTCTAACCTGAGGAGGAGGGCCCCATCTGCCATATAAGTTCACAGCGAGAATAAATAATGAGTTCCAAAAGGGGTGTAGGAATGTACAATAGATAAGGTTCCCATTTGTGGACAAATGCCTTGATTCTCTTATCTAGGTCCCCTTGGACATCTGCTTGAGCCTGTATTGCATTTATTAATTTCTTAAAAGGGGGAGCTTTGGTAGAGACCCAATATTGTAGGATTAGTTTCCTAGTCATTAAGAGCACTAAATGCAATAATTTTTGATGTTGTGGTGTATCATGGGTAACATATAAGAAAATAATGCTAGAGGCCGTTAAAGTTATATTCCTGTGTAGTATTTTTTGAAGCCAAAACATTACTTTACCCCATAATCTCTTCAGTTTAGGGCAATCCCACATTAGGTGTACAAGGTCAGGAGATGGGGCTGAGCACTTATTACATATGTCAAGTGCTTGGGGGACACATTTAGCTCTCAATTTCGGTAAAATGTAAGCTTGGTTAATTAATTTAACATGTGATTCTCTCAAATAAGTGAAGAGTGTAGCCTTCTGAACTCGCAAAAATTTGAAGCGACCTCCTGTAAAGTGATTGAGATGTCTCTCATCTCTTGCCACTTAGTGTGTATCTTTTGCATTATCGGTGGTTCAAGGTGAGCAATGATCATGTTATAGACATGCGTGATGGAGTGTGATCCCTGTTTTGTTATACAACAAAGTTTATCTATATTAGAGCTAGCTGTCGTAAGTAGTTTGGCCGAAATGAGAGCCTGGACATAATGCCTGCATTGAAAATATGCAAACATGGTATTGGAAGGTATGTCATAGGTTTCCCGAAGGTTATAGAAAGGAAGAATTTGGAGTGTGGTTGGGTTAATTAATTGCTCGATAGAGGTCAGCTCATGGAATTTAAATTCCTGGAAGGATCGCGTTGTGTAGCCAGGTATGAATTTAGGGTTCCCTTGTATGGGTAAGTATCTGGATACCTTACGATCAACACCCCAGAATCTACACAGTTTATTCCATGCTCATAGTGGATCTCATAATAAGATATTTCAGGAGGATATGTTGAGGAAGATTAGACAAGTTGGCATGTGGGAGGTAGGCTAAATGGAGTGGTTCCGCAATATAAGATTCTATAGTGGGGCTGAAATAGTCTGAATTGGTTAGCCATCCCATAACTATTTTGGCTAGGTTTGCCCAATTGAACCATTGAATATTTGGGAATTTGAGGCCTCCTGCATGTGACGGCATAGCTAATTTAGTCTTATTTATCCTATGTTTCTTTTGATTCCATACAAATGAGGCAAAGGTGGTAGAGAGTGTTTGTGAGTCTTTATTGTGGAGTAAGAAAGGGAGCATTTGCAAAGGGTATAAGATTTTGGGTAACACTATCATTTTCAACAGGTAAGACTATCATTTTTAACAGGTGGATCCTGCCATGAAGGGAAATTGGAAGGTCCTGCCATCCTTGTATGAGGCTTTGTATATTGTTTATAGTTTTCGGGATGTTAAGGGGATAAATACACGTGGGGTTGAGATGCAATTGGTTCAATGGCCAGATCAAATAATAATGGTGATAGCGGGCAGCCTTGTCTCGTTCCTCTCTCAAGTCTGAAAGGGGAGGACAGGCCATTGATAATTAGGGAAGCTGATGGTGTATCGTAAAGCTGTTGAATTACCTTAAAGAAGTTTCCAGTTATACCAAAATTTGTCCAGGAAGTGTATAGTTGATCCAAATCCACCCTGTCAAATGCCTTTTCAGCATCAACAGAGAGTAGACATGCATCTAGTAAGGGGGTATCAGGGGGGTTGCTTTGTGCGTGATGGTATTGTGAGATTACTGCTAACGTTGGTTACTGATTAGCGCTGTCTGACAAACCCTGTCTGATCCGGGTGCACTAAAGATGGAAGAACTACCGCCAATCTATCCGCCAAAATTTTGATGAAGAGCTTGTAGTCACTGTTCAGTAGTGAGATCGGCCTGTAGGACGAGGGCAAAGTGGGATCCCTATCTGGCTTTGGTATGATACAGATGTTCGCATCTGTAAACCGAGGATCAGGTTTTGAGCTTCCCGATAAGTACTCAAGAGAACAATAACGATAGGGGGGACGCTATATCGGCACTAAGGATTTTATAGTGCTTGATAGGAAGGCTATCTGGACCCGCCGATTTCCCCAACTTGGCGTGCTTAATGGCATTAATTACTTCTTGGGTTTGTATAGGGGGATTGAGGGAAGATTGCTGTTCCTGCGTTAATTTTGGGATGATTGTGTTATTCCAGAAAAATAGCTTGTCAGTCTCTGTAATCTGCTGTTTAGCGTACAGATTACTGTAAAAGGACACAAATTCTTTCATAATTGTAGGGGAGTCTGAGTGGAGGCACCGGTCTATTTTAATCACTGCTATATTTGATTTGGGTGTGACTATTCTAACCATATTTGCCATAAGTTTGCACGCTTTATTGCCATATCTATAGAATTTACCCTGTCGGTGAACCGCATATGCATGGTCCACTGTCTGTATATGAGTGTCCCTCTCTTGCTTTAGTTTATAGTAGTGCTGTCGATTTTGGTGTGTCGTAGGTATGCATTGTAAGCTTCTGTGAAATTTTTTTAGCATTTGAGTGGTAGCTGCGGCCTTGACATGTGCAGTGTAGGCTGTGCTCCTACCTCTCGGGACAGCCTTAGACGCATGCCAAAATAGGTCTAAATTATTATGGTGCTGTGCATTGTCTGTGTTATCCAGTGCTATCCAGTAAGAGCGTAATTGCTGGCAAAAATCCACCTTATTATAGAGAAAAGAGGGGAACCTCCATGTCTTGTGTTAAGAGTCGTTGGGATTGGGATCTAACCTAATTGAAATAGGCGCATGGTCTGAAATGGTAATTGGGTGTATATTAGTTGATGAGATAATGGGTGTAAGACTTGGGGATGTGAGGAGAAAGTCGATTCTGGATAGGGTATGATGTGACTTGGAAACACATGTGAAATTCCTATCTTCTGGATTACGCAATCTCCAGAGATCAACCAACCCCAAAACCTCCTTAAACTCTAAAGTTAAATTACCCTCTCCTTTTTGCCTTTGTGTATTGATACGTGGAGTTTGAGTTTGTGTTGGCTCCAGAAACCTGTCAAGCATAAACATTTGTGCCATGTTCAAATCTCCACCGATAATGATTGGAAATTCACTACATCTAGCAAGACACGTCTGCAAGTGGTGCCAAAACTTGGGGCAAAGGATGTTCGGACCATACACATTACAAAGTAGGTATGTTTTGGAATGCTATATGGAGGTAGGTAATTATATATCGGCCGTTTGCGTCGGTGTACGTGTCTGTGAATGTGAGTGGAATTTCCTTTCTGACCAAAATCGCTACTCCCCTCTACCTACCCTCTATTGGTGTATTTAGAATATATCCCACCCATCTAATCTTTAATTTATCATGCTCTTCCTGAGTCAAATGAGTCTCCTGGAGTTGTGCTACATCTGCATGTACAGAGTTCAAATAATGTAGTATTTTGCTGCACTTGCAGGGGAGGTGATACCACCAACATTCCATGAGACGATATTACATCTCAACGCCATAATTTAAAAGCGGCCAGGTATCAATCTCTGGGGGTACAGAATGTTTGTGAAAATGTGCAAGGTGTACAGTATCTTGTCCAGGAGGGGGAACTAAAGTGCTGCTGTGTGAGTAGTCGTAAGTGCAGTTTAGGACCATGTTATAGTTGGTAATGGAATGAAACAGTGAAGAGAAACGCAGGTATACCAAGGCGCTGACCCATTGAAGCTCAAATCTTTCGTGCTGCATAATCCCCCTGGAGCAAAGGCACTGATCCTGTAAGGAAAAAAACAAGAACAATGACATGTTACAAAAGGCATTCCTAAAAAATTCCCTGACACCTTAAGTAACCCTAAGGTAATTACCAGTAGGCATTCTGTCTCGGTTCGAATGGAGATGTTATTATTAACCCTAGGTCTAACTATAAGAAGGAACAAATTTGGTCTAACAATAGAGCTTGGAGCTATGGCTATTGAATATACCTGTACTAGAAGGTGAATTATAATGACACCTATACTGATACATAACATTAAAGTGAAACCATTAGTAACAAAAAGTGCAATAACAAAAGGAGCAACAACATTTTTTTCTTCTGGACCCTCTCCGCACAGGCAGAGAAGGCCAGAGGAGAATACATATCCCTGGATTCCAAGTATCAAGATTCTTCTCAAGCGGTTCAGAATCCCTAGGAGTATTAGGGTAGTCCAGTATGTTGTTATGGGCACATTCTGAATAAAAGAGAGTTCCTGAGACATTTGTCTCTCCATAATTTGGTGGAAGTAGGATCAGAAATGTCTCTCTTTTATCATCCAGCATTGCTCTGTCCTTCCGTATCAAGATAGATCTGCAGGTCCTTGGGAGTGCAAAAGAAGTTAGCTGCTGAGGGTGTTTGCAACCTAAGTTTGGCGGGGAACAGCAAAGCAGCCTGTCTCCACTCTTTATATATAAGCAAGAGCACAGAGGAGCAAAGTCTTTATTTAACTTAGACACTTCTGCAGAGAAGTCTTGAAAAATTAGAAGTTTCTTCCCCTCAAAGATAAGGTCTCCTGAGTGGGCTCTGTATGCACGTAGCAAGGCAAGTTTTTCTTGATAGTTGAGGCCCTTAAATATAACCTGGCGTGGTTTAGAGTTAGTTGTTTCAAGGCCATTATCTGGACCTATGCAGTGAGCTCTTTCCATATCCAGGGGTAGATGATCTGGGTTAATTTTCGACAGTTTAGGGAGTGTCAATGCGTTGAACTCTAACAAATCTTTACTTTTGAACATTTCTGGAACCCCCACAACCCAGAGGTTGTTTTGTCTGCTCCGGTTTTCAAGGTCGTCTACTTTATTTTGCAATGCTTGATTTCGGCGTTGAAGCTATCTTAATGAGGCCGAAGTCGAGGTTTGCGTTTCCTCAACATCAGATATTCGTTGTTCTGCTTGAGTGATTCTTGTAGAGAAGAAAGACTTTCGCTCCTGAAGTAGCATAGTAGTATTTGTAATCACCTTGTCTGATGATTTAGGGGAAGGCGGGGTCTCAGTATGCATCTCTACTGCAAGTCTCTTTTTATCTGTTTGCTTGTTTCTAGAGGCCATCTTTCCCATCAATGTGTTAGGAATGGCATTAAAATATTGATCTACCCTCATATAATTTATGAGGCAAGTTGCTGGCTATAGTAGGAAAGTTCAGCCACAAAGACTACAAATTTCCATAAGGTGTCACTGCGGGTTTATATTTCCACTCTTGCAGCTGAAGAAGTAGTGGTCCTAAGCAAAGTTCCAGGGAGTATTATTAGCTGTTTGCTTCAGTGGAGGATCAGGTGCAGATTTTTTTTATAAAAGTGGGTATAATATACATCAATTTACACCATTTGGCAACAGGCTGTACAATAAAATAAACGTATCCAAAAGGAAATTTGGATTTTGTGGTATGTCGTTTAACCCTGTTTATGTTTCCCCACTCCTCTCACCAGTTTACTGTAGAGAGCGGTTCTTGTGGCTCTGTATATAGCTGCAGGTCCGACTCCCAAAATGAGATGGCTGGGCTGCTTTCCTAGTGTGGGTTTGCTTTTACTGTTACCACGCCCTATGCGGTGCCTGTCTGGTAGGTCTTGACCCTCTGGGTACTGGAATGGCAGCAGAGGTTGCCGCTTACTCCCCAAGGTGCGTGTGGTGTTGTGAATGTCAGGAGAGGAATGGCCGTTATGCACTAAAGTCCCTACAGCCCCCAGACTATGTTTGCACTCCGGGCCGACTCACCCTCCCTTCACTGGAATGCGGCTGAATCCGTATAGCTGAAGCGGTACGCTTAGGGGGGTCCTGCTTGTGGCTGGAAGCTTGCTGGCTTCTTTTAGAGTGCCGTGACGGCGTGGGCGAGGAGGCCCTGCTTTCAATATGGCACCCGGGAAGTCCGGCGCTTTACTATGCGTGGTACTTCTCAGGGGTAAGGGCGATAACAGGCCCTTCATGCTTTTAGGCCAGTTGGGGCTTGTGGCAATCTGGTGCCCAACAAGGCTATTGCGTGGGAGAGGTGGATAGCAGTGTTTTTTGCTGGTTTTGGAGAGCTAGATACACTGAACTCTTTTCCACACTGCTAGTCGGATGCTCCACCCACCGAAGTCCTCTGAAACAAAGGTGTTTTATTGTACAATGTAGTCATATACAAATTGTTTCTAATGTTCAAAACTGGAAAACTTAAATAAAAATATTTCAAAATAAAAATGTATTATACTCAAATCTTAAAATGCACCCTACAGACTTCTCAAGGCTCTCCCAGCAACATATCTTTACCTAATTGGATTGCATTTTAAACAAAAAATGTAACTGTGGCTAGCTAGATTGGTTCCTCCAAATAAGGCAAAACGTGGGTGGAGTTTGGCTATTGACAATAAAAATTGCTGTAAAAGATATTAATTTGTTTTTAAAATGTTTAGACTTGTTTGATTTGTTATTCTATAGCAGCACAACAGAAATGCCTGTCTCTTTAACCCTATGCACCTCTCATCCCTGCAATTAAACCTATTTAACCACCACTATTAAACAGACAGGCACCTGCCAAGCATCCACCACTGTTAAACATTATATTATTTTATTAAAAATTAACAATATGTTATAATTATATCACCAATGCTATTCTCAACGCGTTTCAGGGACACACCCCTTCATCACGAGTCAGGTGTCAGGCTACACCTGGTAAAGGGGCGTGTCCCTGAAACATATTGAGCACTACTGGTCTGGCCAGTGTTGGTATTCTTATAGTGTTTTTAAATGCGTTTTTATTTAACAGTTTTAGTTTAGATACAGTATATACAGTATATATGTCTTTTTTGGGGGGGTACTCACTGGTACTGTGTCAGCTCATAACAGGTAATATTTGTAATCATCATGTAAATCAATTATCATACTTTTTCACAAGATGGGGCTACAAAATATATCAAATGTAAATAATGTTGTCCCTTTCCTTTTCTCAAAGTTACTGAGCAGAATATATCAATCTTTAATCAGTGAGTACCGACACCTTTTCTTTTATAAATTACAATTAAAAGATTAGATGCGCTAAGAGAGGGTACTATACACTTATCTAAAGACACAATTCCTGTTATGTGTCAAGGAACCATACACACAAATTTTTTAAGCTAAGCTTAAAGATAGAGAAGTGCGCCTGTAAAGGCTAAAAGTATCACAACACCAATATAAAAATAAACATATATATTTAATAAAATACAATGTAAATACAAAATAAAAAGGGACGTCTCCCTATACTGTAAATGTAGACAAGTGGACTATAACTATTAAAAGCGGAATAGAAAGATAAAAGCAAATAACAAGTTATTATTCTTTAAACGTTCATAAAGCTTTAGAGGATTAAGAGCCAAACAATTTTGCACAGTCCTTGCTAGATCATTGCTAGATCATGGGTCTGATAATCGTGCACAGTGTCCTGTTTGTGCAGCGTGTGTATCTTACACAGGGCGGCAATGGTATGAAGACAAGGAGGAACACTCGTAGGTAAAACACTTTGGTACTTTATAAAATATAATAACCAGAGTTCATATACGGCATCTAGTTCATATATGGTGACAGTGTGCGGACAGCCCTTCAGGGATTAGTAGGTGGTACTTTACCGTATTCCGATGGTAGGTCTCGGTCAAATCTTGGATAAAGCCCAAGGGAGGGCAAAACGCGTCGCTTGTGAAGTGACATTGCAGCTTTTATCTGAAGCATCCTTGATACAGCATTTCTTAACCCGGGTTAATCGACAAACTACTTCATTGGAAGTGAGGAAGAATCTGCATATTCTATCCTATGCTGTAAGCCCATAATATACCTCTAAGGGCCGAACATACATCTCTTTGGACAACAAAGTTACAAAGTAGAAATCTACAAACAGCTGTCGGATTACACGAAGCAACACCTCTTTGATTTTGAGAAGTGAGGTGTGACGTCAGACGCCGTCCGACACCTGAGCAGGTTTGCAGAGAACAGCTTGGGAGAGCGGCTGTTAGCCGCAACAACGGTCCAAGATTTGACCGAGACCTACCATCGGAATACGGTAAAGTACCACCTACTAATCCCTGAAGGGCTGTCCGCACACTGTCACCATATATGAACTAGATGCCGTATATGAACTCTGGTTATTATATTTTATAAAGTACCAAAGTGTTTTACCTATGAATGTTCCTCCTTGTCTTCATACCATTGCCGCCCTGTATAAGATACACACGCTGCACAAACAGGACACTGTGCACGATTATCAGACCCATGATCTAGCAATGATCTAGCAAGGACTGTGCAAAATTGCTTGGCTCTTAATCCTCTAAAGCTTTATGAACGTTTAAAGAATAATAACTTGTTATTTGCTTTTATCTTTCTATTCCGCTTTTAATAGTTATAGTCCACTTGTCTACATTTACAGTATAGGGAGACGTCCCTTTTTATTTTGTATTTACATTGTATTTTATTAAATATATATGTTTATTTTTATATTGGTGTTGTGATACTTTTAGCCTTTACAGGCGCACTTCTCTATCTTTAACCTTTTCTTTTATGTTTGCTACATTCTATTTACATCTCTACATACATTGTATAAGTTCAATCCGTTGAGATATAATTATAACATAGTGTTCATTTTTAATAAAATAAAATAATTTATATATAACTTTTGTATGCAAGAGTTATTCTATATAGGTTGCTTTCAGCGCTGTTTTTCTTTTCCTTTTTTCCAATGATTTTAATTAGTTCAAATGGCAGCGCTGCAGAATCTGCTGGCGCTCTACAAATAACCAATAATAATAATAATGGCAGTGTTTTTCAATCATAACATATTACTGCATATTTTTGGTACTCTATACAATATTTTAGAGAAATTGCTATATTTTTGCCACTAGGTGGCGATCTCTGATTAGTTTTGATTAAACATGATCATGCTGACTTTACCCACAACAATATAGTAACCTCATTGCATTAACTCTGTACTTAACTTCCCAAAGCACCCTTGGTTTCAACACAACCTCCAGCACCTTAAAGGGACAGTAAACACCTTGTAATTACAAGACATTTCTGTTGCTGTAAAATATATTTATTTTACAGCAACAGAAATGTCTTGTAATTACATCAGCCAAGCCTAAACATATTTAAAACAATTTGACATCCTTTTTACTGCAGTTGTTTATCAATAGCAAAATTCCTCCCACCATTTTTCTTATTTAGAGGAGCCAATCTGGGCTTTAGTCCTTATGACGGATCAAGAAAAGAACAGGACCCCTTTTTACCTTTTGGATTACGATGGATCAGGAAAAGAAGAGAAGATTTTGTATGGTGAGTAAACAAAACTTGGGGGTTCTGTTTAGTGAGGATTATTTGGGGGGCTTTAGTTATTTAGTATATGGTTTTTAATTTTTTTTGTTTAGTTTTAGGATAGGGTTTTTTAGGGGGGATATTATTTAGGGTGCTTAAAGGGACACTGTACCCAAATTTTTTCTTTTGTGATTCAGATAGAGCATGCAATTTTAAGCAACTTTCTAATTTACTCCTATTAGCAAATGTTCTTCATTCTCTTGGTTTATTTATTTGAAAAGCAAGAATGTAAGTTTAGATGCCGGCCCATTTTGGTTAACAACCTGGGTTGTTCTTGCTGATTGGTGGATAAATTCATCCACCAATAAACAAGTGCTGTCCAAGGTTCTGGGCTTTCTTTTTTTACTAAAGATAGCAAGAGAACAAAGAAAAATTGATAATAGGAGTAAATTAGAAAGTTGCTTAAAATTGCCTGCTCTATCTGAATCACAAAAGAAAAAATTTGAGTTCAGTGTCCCTTTAAGTTTTAGAATAGGGCTTTTTAATTTTTTTTATTTAAATGATAGTTATTGCTCTTTTTAACCCAGGGAGTCTTATGTTAGGGATCTTGGGGGTTAACTGTTAAGGGTTAAAAGAGAAGATGTTTATTGCGATGGGGTAGTGGTGGTTTAGGGGTTAATAGTGTAGGGAGTTTATTGCAATGGGGTTATGGCGGTTTAGGAATTAAATAGTGTAGCAGGTTTATTGTGATGGGGGTTGTGGCAGTTTAGGTGTTAAGTAGTGTAGGGGCTTTTTTTGTGATGGGGTTGTGGTGATTTAGGGGTTAATAGAGTAGGGGGTTTATTGCGATGGGGGTTGTGGAGGTTTAGGGGTTAAAAGTGTAGAGGGTTTATTGCAATAGAGGTTGTGATGGTTTAGGGGTTAATATAGTGTAGAAAGTTATTTTAATGGGGTTGTGGTGGTTTAGGGGTTAATATAGTGTAGAAAGTTATTTTAATGGGGTTGTGGTGGTTTAGGGGTTAATGACGTAGGGCTGTGTAGGTTTATATATATGATTTTTTTATTACAAGAATAATAGATCAACAAATCTATTAACACATTTCGTTAATACATTTAGGGCTAGATTACTTGCTTGTTTAAGGTAAACTCGTAGGGTTAGTGCAAGTGAAGATCTTAATAACACTCAATATATACTTTCCAGGGTGTCTCTTTATAAATAAAATGTGTTTGAAGAAAAATCTATCTAAAGATAGTTTCTATTTAAAATACATTAGCATCAGAATCTTATTCATCCTAAAATATATATTTGTTTTTAATTATATAGCAAGATGCTGTATACTCACGGCTGTAATGTTTACTGTTTTGGTAAATTAATTCCATTAATCCATTCACAATGTCGTGCTCTCGCAGAGGTTTCTGTCAGATTATTTGGGGCATTTTTTCTATCTAGAAGATATTATCACATTTTGTGTCTGCAGAAATAACGCCTCTTAACAGCAAAAATATTATAAAATAAACATACAGCTTGAGAGTTTGAGTTGAGAATTAGACCTTAAGGGGACATAATTATGATTTGCTTCTATATCAAATTTGCTACATTCTCTTGGTATCCTTTGTTGAAGGAATGCATTGGGTGAGACAGTGACAAGCAGCTAGCTCACAGTAGTGCATTGCTTCTGAGCCTACCTTTGTATGCTTTTCAACAATTGATACCAAGAGAATGAAGCAGATTAGATAAGAGGAGTAAATTGGGGAATTGTTAAAAATGGCATATTCTTTCTGAATCATGAAAGTTTCATTTTGACTTTACTGCCCCTTTAATGCCATTGCTCCCCTGCAAATCTATCTACACAGCATGAGCCCATAGTAAGTTTCAAGAAGCTAACTGAATAGAAGATTATTGTTTTAGTTAAATAAAACTGTCAATTGTTATTATTAAGGTAATGTTTTTTTCCCCTTAGTTAAATAAAACTATTTAAATTGTTATTATTAATGTAATCATTATTTTTCGCTTCCAATAAAGTACAGCTGAAAAGTTGATTTAATAATATATGAATGATTAACTTGATAATTCACCTCCCAATAATTTAATTAAATTCAGTGATCTATCTATGCATATTTTATGATATATAACCAAACCAGTAATGGTCTGATATAACCAGAAAGTTATTATTATAAAAATAAAAAACATGATTTAAATAAATTTAAATTGGACTTACTGATTTAAATTAATTTGATTTAAATCAAATCCACCCTGATACTGTCTACAAAAAATATTCATATAAATATTAACATATTTTATAAGAGTTAAAAGGTATATGGTGTATGCCATGGTGTTTGACTGGAAAGGGTTATAATGTATGCATGTGTGTGTGTGTGTATATATATATACACAAATATACACAAATCCACAAAGTTTGGTTTAGCACACCTTACAAAAAGTTTAAAGGGACAGTCTAGTCCAAAATAAACTTTCATGATTCAGATAGGGCATGTAATTTAAAAAATAATTCCAGTTTACTTTTATCACCAATTTTGCTTTGTTGTCTTGGTATTCTTAGTTGAAAGCTTGACCTAGGAGGTTTATATGCTAATTTCTTAGACCTTGAAGGCCACCTCTTTTCAGAATGCATTTTAGCAGTTTTTCACCACTAGAGGGTGTTAGTTCATGTGTTTCATATAGATAACACTGTGCTCATGCACGTGAAGTTATCTGGGAGCAGGCACTGATTGGCTAAACTGCAAGTCTGTCAAAAGAACTGAAATAAAGGGGCAGTTTGCAGAGGCTTAGATACAAGATAAGCACAGAGGTTAAAAGTATATTAATATAACTGTGTTAGTTATGCAAAACTGGGGAATGGGTAATAAAGGGATTATCTATCTTTTAAAACAATAAAAATTCTGGTGTAGACTGTACCTTTAAGTATATCTTTGGGAGTGCAGCCAATGAGACCAGATAGTTACACAAAACAAGATTGTATTGCTGCAAAAAATTACCTAAAAAAAAATGCTTTATTTTAAAATTGGGATCTTAGTCACACAATATGGCAATATTCTGTTTAGCCAGTCACCAACTGACATTTGCGTGTGCTGGTATTACGAGTGGAGCGCAAATATCCCGCTTGCAAAAGCGCAATTTTGCACTCCACTCGTAATTTAGCCCTTAATGTCTTATTCTTATTGTGCATTTAATAATTTATTATATTCTTTTCAGCTCCTTCCAGTTAAGCAGTTTAAGAATTATCCTTCAAATCCCTTCCAATTTCTTGTGGACCTGGATGATCTTTGTTTTTCTTTTGGATTTACAAAATTCTCAACAAGCCTAATCTTTGGAATATTTGATTTGTTATTAAAATGCTCAATATTGTTTGTGTTTGTTTCATGTTATGTTTTTCCTTTTTTGTTTCTGGTATATTTTTTCTGTATTTTTTTAAACGGCTTCACCTGAGCATCAGTCAAGAAAGAGGAGGAATCGGCTCCCTCTGCATTATTTATGGATTCTATGAACATTCCAATTGGCTGATTTAATCTGCTGTTTTGAATACTAACTTGCCATTGGCTATCTGCTGCCTTTCTGCATGCTGGGTTTTTTTCTGTTTATATAGCTGAATTTGGAATGTTCTTTAAATAACTGCACTGAGCACTTAGTAAAGTAAAAGAAAGTGAAGCAAAATATTTGTCTCTGTGTCTTTTAGTTTAGAAAACTGGACAGCACTTGTTTATTGGTGGATGAATTTATCCACCAATCAGCAAGAACAACCCAGGTTATTTAACCAAAAAATGGGCCGGCATCTAAACTTTCAGTCTTGCTTTTTAAATAAAGATACCAAGAGAATGAAGAAAATTTAAAAATAAATTAGATAGTAAATTAGAAAGCTTAAAATTGCATGCTCTATCAGATCTATCTGAATCATGAAAGAAAAATTTTGGGTTCAGTGTCCCTTTAAGCCAAACTACCTGCCTAAGTGCCTATTGACATACATTAAAGCAGTGATTTTTAACCTTTTTTTTGCCGTGGCACACTTTTTTACATTAAAAAATCCTGTGGCACACCACCATCCCAAAATTTTAAAAAAAGCACACATTGTAGCCTAATACAGCATATATATATATATACACATAAACACACACACACATACTGTATGTATTGTGCTGTTATGCCATGCCTCCTACAAACTACCCCTGCACTGGGAGTAAAAAACAAGCAAAGTTTAAAAAATATGTCACACTGTTGTCAGTCTGCCGTGGCACACCTGAGGATCTCTCACGGCACACTAGTGTGCCACGGCACACTGGTTGAAAAACACTGCATTAAAGGAATAAACACTATATCAAGTTAACCAAGATATGTCAATTGATTCTCTGTTGTAACCAATGTTCCTACATCCAAAATAGAAAATTTTACTCAGATATAATCATATTCCAAAAACACAACAATTTTATTACAATCATATGCCAAAAAATAAAATAATGAATTCTAAATAGCTATAAGGACCCCAAATTAATTCATTAAACACATAAAAAAGGGGGGGGGGGATCAAACACACCCCAAGGTGTCCCATGGGTCATTAGCAAGTGAAAAAAGATAAATGTCACTAAAACTCCACTTTTCACATCATTATATCACCACTCTGATGTATTGTATAAAGCTGAAGTCTCTATATGAATATAGATATCCAACATATACACAGAGTAAGTGTAATGTCAGTTAGATCCCAGAAATAAACTTTATGGAGATATTGATGTAATTTTCAGGTATACATTTTACATTAGACGCTATGTGCAATCATTTTGTTAGCAGTTCATACCGCATGCTAATAAGCATGGATTAATGACAGTGGAGAACAGCAGGGAGAACCTCACTGACACGCCTCTCCCTCCTGTTACTCCATTGGTTGCCAGGTATCAGAAGCTTTCTTGTTGCCCGGACTACTGGGGCGTTCCTGGACCCTGCTGGGTTTAAATTCCAGCCTGAGCCCTGACTTGTTGCTGAGTTAGTCTGCCTGTATTCCTGCAGTAACTAAGCACTTGTTTCCAAATTCCCTGTTCCTGTCTCCTTACCCCACTATTCGAATTTCCTGGTTTTTGACCCCTGGCATGACTCCTCATTTCTGATACTTGCTTCCTGCATTGACCCAAATTATTTCCTGACGACGCCTCTTGGATTTTCCTTATTTGTACCTTGCCTTGGACTTACTATATAGTTCCTGTTCTCTGCGAAAGGGTTTCACCTCTTGCACAAAGGGTAGCCCTGCTCTCTGACATTACGAGACCGAGGTTTGTTAGATTTAAGCTCTTGAGATCCATTCTAATATACATTGTAATACTAGGATTTGCATTATTATGGTCAAATATACTTTTTTTTTACTATTTTGGGGCAGCAGGGTAATCTAGTGCTACATCTATCTGACATATTTCAGTCTACAAATATAAAATGTATATCTGTCCACCAACTTACATTAGAATAGTGTATCATGTTTTATTAGCCCCAAGGCACAGTAAGGTCCGTGTTCTGCTTACCTAGAGGGCCAGAGCTGTGGGGCATAGATCGGTGCTGGCTGTGGTGGAGGAAGTCTGGGGCCACTCTAAAGGAACTTTTGATTATCGCAGCTGGCAGTGTAGGTTGTGCTGTCTTTTCTCCTCATTTAAGGGACTGTAAGTGAGTGCGCGAGGATAGGGACTGTAAGTGAGTGTGCAAGGATAGTGCTATTTACATGTACCCTGTCAAAAGGGATCCCTGCAGTTGCTTTGGCATCAAGACTGATGGGGAAGTGTTAGAAGTTCATTTTTTACTTCTATTCTGTGCTTGGTCATTCCTATGGCGTTCCTAGCGCTCCTGTTTCTGACCTGCCCTATTGGTCCTTACCCTGCCATGCTTCTTGGCTTATTTCTCTTGTCTAACCCCTGCATGTACCTTGATTTGTGGACTGATTACTTGGTTGTATTCTGATTAAAGGGACACTGAACCCGAATTTTTTCTTTTGTGATTCAGATAGAGCATGACATTTTAAGCAACTTTCTAATTTACTCCTATTATCAAATTTTCTTCATTCTCTTGGTATCTTTATTTGAAATGCAAGAATGTAAGTTTAGATGCCGGCCCATTTTTTGTGAACAACCTGGGTTGTCCTTGCTGATTGGTGGATAAATTCATCCACCAATAAAAAAACTGGTCCTGAACCTAAAAAAAGCTTAGATGCCTTTCTTTTTCAAATAAAGATAGCAAGAGAACAAAGAAAAATTGATAATAGGAGTAAATGAGAAAATTGCTTAAAATTGCATGTTCTACCTGAATCACAAAATAAAAAATTTGGTGAATTTCCCTTTTGCTGTGATGACTGGGTTCCCGATTGCTAACCTTTGGTTTGATTACCGACTACTTATTATTACTGCTTGTACCTGCTGCCGTATACCTAAAGCTGAGCTAAGTTATGCCCGAAGTTTGAAACACAGCTGTTTTGAATAGTTACACTATATATGTTTACTCTGTATTCACTTTTGGTTGGCCTAAGGAAGGGGCATGAGACACACACACACACATAGTTTGTATCAGCAATAAAGTAATGCATTACAATTTACTTATATACAAAATACACATTTTAATAGCATTTAAAACTGTCTTAATTATTTGCAAAACTACTTAAAAACTCTAGTGAGTAATTATGGTTTATCAGACGAACAAATATTGTAATAGCATAAAAACATCACTAGGGGGAGCCAAAAGCTCTAATAGTTACCAAAAAGTTCTTACAGCTGTGCACTAAATTATGAATGACCATCCTAGCAGCCTAGTTTATCACATTAAAGTCAAAAATTAAACTTTCACTATTCATATTTACAATGTTATTTTAAACACTTTTTAATTTAATTATTTGATCAAATTTATTTTGTTTTAATGTGATATAATTTGTTTAAAAGCATAACTAGATCTGCTCAGGAGCAATATTATACACTGGGAGCTAGCTGTTGATTGGTGGCTACACACATACTTGTCTTGCCATTGTCTCACCAGCTGCATTCAGGTATTTCAAGGGCCTTTTTAGCAGCAGAGCTATGCCTATTTATGGTTTGCATATGTTGATTCCAATACAGAAATACAATTTTAAACAACTTCACAGTTTACTTCTATTGTCTAATTTGCTTTGTTCTTCTGTTATCCTTTGTTGAAAACCAAGTAGACACAGGAGCAGCAATGACCTACTTGGCGCTAGATGCTGATTGGTGACTGCACATATTTGCCTCTTGCCATTGGCTCATCCATTGTGTTCAACTAGCTCCCAGTAGTGCATTACTGCTCTTTCAGCAAAGGATGCCAATAGAATAAAGCAAATTTGATAATAGGAAATAAAAATGTTGGGTATCATGTCCCTTTAAAGAGATAGGAAAGACAAAATTAAACTTTCATTATTCATGCAAAGCTTGTCATTTTTAAATTCACTTCTATTACTTTGTTCACTTGGTATCCTTTGTTAAAAAGAATATGAACATATCGTCAGTGGCAGCAATGCTCTGCTGGGCGATATTTGGTGAATGGCTACAGAGAATTTGTCTCTTGTCATTGGCTCACCAGATGTGTTCAGCTACCTCACAGTAGTGCTTTGCTGCTTTGGAGAGGACCATTTGTTTACAGGGATTAAACACATAGGGGTTGATCACAATCCCTTAGAGAACCCCCCCCCCCTATATCTAATGATTTTCAACTGATAATCAATTAAAGTCTATGAGGATTTTTGCAGATAAATCATTTATATGGTTCTAGATCAGGGGGTAATTTTATTTTCCTGTTCTAGTCTTAAGGAAGCATGGGACCCCCTCACTTCGGGGTTGTGGCCTTGCTTCTATTAGGTGTTGGGCAAGCTTAACACGAGAGGCGATCAGTAGTTTTTTTTTTCTTTAGTGTTAGGTCCTGCTCCTTCAGCCTTAGACACCCTTCTACTTTTTGGGTTGGGGTCCTTGCTTCTATTGGGGGTTGGTGGCATTCCATGGCGGAGCAAGATTTTTCATCATATTGTATCTGAATCTTTTTTATTACTAACATTTTGTTTGTTCCAACTATGAAGCAAACTACTGAGTGTAAAAAATTTAGAATTTTAGGAGTAGACTCTTGCAGAATAGGGACCATAACAAGGTATTACAGCCGATTTTGGCCTCGCTTCCATTGAGTCGTAATTCAGTTTGCGTGCACTCGCAAACCGATAAATATGCTGTCGGAAGCAATATCGTTTATCGACTGTTTCCAATGGCGCGTTATACTTCAATATCGGCAGCCGGACTTCGGCTGCCGAAAAGATCTTCGCGTCCCATAGAAAGTAATAGAAGCCGTTAATCGATAAATTATACCAGGTTTCCAATGAAAGCGCTAACCGTTAATACATTGTCGGAGGCTGTCGATACATTGAGAAATATTACCCCCAGCTCAACTAGGTGTAAAAGAGGAAAATTGTGCTTTTTGAGACCTATTTTCTATTGAAATTATAAAACTTGCAAATAATGCAAGTGTTTTAATGTAGAAATAAATTGTTATAAGTAATATTTATTGTTGTCTCATGTATAGAAATAGTTGAACTTTATATTCTAATAGAAATATCAGTATATATTTAAATATAATAATATATGCAAGAACATATCTACAGAATGCAAACTAGACCTATGCCTAGGGCAGCAATAAATATTACTTATATTTATGAAGTGTTAAATATAATTATATTAGAAAATAGTATTTGATTATTAAAAATATGGATAAGTGTTTTTTTATTTTTCTTGAGAGGCGATCACAGGTAAGAAGCACGGACGTTAAACGTAAATTCTATAGCGTAAGGTCGGGTTACCTTAGCAACTAATTGATTTTCAAGAAATCCGACGTCAGATGGAAGCGTTAACACAACGTTAACTTACAGCTACACGAAAAGAGCGACTGCGTGCAACACGCTAATCTTTTCAATGGAAACCTGGTACTAAAATGCAGCCGTAAATTACTTTTAGCTGTCGGCCGCTTCGGTAGCTTACGGCTCCATTTTTAACGACTCAATGGAAGCGAGGCCTTTCTGTTTAATGAGGAAGAGGTTTTGTTGACCATTCATATGTTTAATACTTTTATCAGGGAATCAGATATTGTCACTCATCTTCATAAGTATTGTCCTTCTGTGTATTTTATTCAAGATTTTAAAAAACATCATGGTATATGGAATGGTAAGCACCAGTATTTGATTAAATGTATTAAGGACAATTCCTGGCCAGGTGTATTTAGAGTACAGATCAGCCAATAGAATGCAAGCTCAATCTGATTGGCTGATTGTATCAGCCAATCCGATTGAACTTGAATCTGATTGGCTGATTCAATCAGCCAATCAGATTTTTCCTACCTTAATTCCGATTGGCTGATAGAATCCTATCAGCCAATCGGAATTTGAGGGACGCCATCTTGGATGACGTCACTTAAAGGAACCTTCATTCGTCGGGTAGTCGTCGTTGAAGAAGGATGTTCCGCGCCGGAGGTCTTGAAGATGGAGCCGCTCCTCGTCAGATAGATGAAGATAGAAGATGCTGCTTGGATGAAGATGTCTGCCGGTCCGGATGTCCTCTTCTGGCCAGATAGGATGAAGACTTCTGCCGCTCCGGATGTCTTCTTTTGGTCCATCTGGCTGGGTGAACACGGCTCAAGGTAGGGAGATCTTCAGGGGGGTAGTGTTAGGTTTATTTAAGGGGGGTTTGGGTTAGAGTAGGGGTATGTGGGTGGTGGGTTGTAATGTTGGGGGGTGGTATTGTGGGTTTTTACAGGCAAAAGAGCTGATTTCTTTGGGGCATGCCCCGCAAAAAGCCCTTTTAAGGGCTGGTAAGGTAATCGAGCTGTTAACTTTTTAATTTAGATTAGGGTAGGGATTTTTTTTTATTTTGGGGGGCTTTGTTATTTTATTAGGGGGCTTAGAGTAGGTGTAATTAGCTTAAAATTCTTGTATTCTTTTTTTATTTTTTGTAATTTAGTGGGTTTTTTGTAATTTAGTTTAGTTTATTTAATTGTATGTAATTGTAGTTAATTTAATTAATTTATTGATAGTGTAGTGTTAGGTTTAATTGTAACTTAGGTTAGGATTTATTTTACAGGTAATTTTGTAATTATTTTAACTAGGTAGCTATTAAATAGTACATAACTATTTAATAGCTATTGTACCTAGTTAAAATAAATACAAAGTTGCCTGTAAAATAAATTTAAATCCTAAAATAGCTACAATATAATTATTCGTTATATTGTAGCTATATTAGGGTTTATTTTACAGGTAAGTATTTAGCTTTAAATAGGAATACTTTATTTAATAAGAGTTAATTTATTTTGTTAGAATAAAAATATATTTAACTTAGGGGGGTGTTAGGGTTAAGGTTAGACTTAGCTTAAGGGGTTAATACATTTATTATAGTAGCGGCGAGGTCCGGTTGGCAGATTAGGGGCTAATACTTGAAGTTAGGTGGCGGTGATGTTAGGGAAGGCAGATTAGGGGTTAATACTATTTATTATAGGGTTTGCGAGGCGGGAGTGCGGCGGTTTAGGGGTTAATACATTTATTAGAGTAGCGGCGAGGTCTGGTCGGCAGATTAGGGGTTAATAAGTGTAGGTAGGTAGCGGCAACGTTGGGGGGGGGGCAGATTAGGGGTTAATAAATTTTATGTAGGTGTCGGCGATGTTAGGGGCAGCATATTAGGGGTACATAGGTATAATGTAGGTGACGTCAATGTGCGGTCGGCAGATTAGGGGTTAAAAAAATGTATTATAGTGGCGGCGATGTGGGGGGGCCTCGGTTTAGGGGTACATAGGTAGTTTATGGGTGTTAGTGTACTTTAGAGCACAGTAGTTAAGAGCTTTATGAACCGGCGTTAGCCCAGAAAGCTCTTAACTACTGACTTTTTTCTGCGGCTGGAGTCTTGTTGGTAGAAGGTCTAATGCTCACTTCAGCCAAGACTCTAAATACCGGCGTTAGGAAGATCCCATTGAAAAGATAGGATACGCAATTGACGTAAGGGGATCTGCGGTATGGAAAAGTCGCGGCTTGGAAGTGAGTGTTAGACCCTTTCCTGGCTGACTCTAAATACCAGCGGGCGGTAAAAAGCAGCGTTAAGAGCCCTTAACGCTGCTTTTGACGGCTACCGCAGAACTCTAAATCTAGGCGTAAGTGATGTATTTGTGATAGTTTATTAAAGAAAAATAATGTACCTTGTGTGCCTGTTCGTCTCATCTTTTTAAGGATTGTCCCTTGAGAAAACAGATGTCATCTTTTGTTTCCAGATGAGAAGCCTGCATCTATTTCTGATTACCAGTTTGCGGAAAGTGATGAGAGCAGTGATAAGAGAAACAAAGTAACTCCTACTGACCTTAATCCTGTTGTTTCTAGAAACTAGTAGGAGACTTCAGATGAATCTGCTCATGAGGAGGGGACTTCTCTATGGCTGTGAAAGTCGGTGATGCTGAGACAATGAAGCCCTCCAATATGGAGGGTGAAGAAGCTGTCGTCAAAGGTCTGCCTACCATCCGGAGGAAGCAGAAATACCTAGTTCCTCTCTTGCAAGTTCCTCGTTACCTTGTGGTCAAGTTTGTCAAGGACAAGTGGACACCTAGTGGTTGTCATTATCTGTACCCACTGTTAATCCAAAAGACAGAGGTTTATGGAAGATTAATATTTCCAATTTGCAATAATGAATGTAATTGGTGGTTTTAAAAGGTATATAGGTGGTTACAATATACAAAGCATTTTTACTCTTCACCTATTGGTTTGTGGGGTATGGTTAAATAAGAAATACAAGTACATTTTGGTAGATAGGTAAGAAAATGGCTTTAGATAGGAGAAGTGTATTTAAAGGGACAGTCAAGTATAAATTAAACTTTCATTATTCAGATAGGACTTTTAATTTTAATTGAATTTCCAATTTACTTTTATCATCAAATTTGCTTTTTTCTCTTGGTATTCTTAGTTTAAACTAAACATAGGTAGGCTCATATGCTAATTTCTAAGCCTTTGAGGGCTGCCTCTTATCACATGCTTTTTAAATCTCTTTTCAACACAAAGAGACAGAAAGTACACGTGGGCTATATACAGGGCAGCCACTAGAAATTTTGGGGCCCCTGACTTAACCATTGATCAGGCCCCCCCCTTGACATGTGCAATTTTTGACCAGGTGACTAAAACGTATATGCACTTTATTCTTAAGTGTCTATTAAAACTTGAAAATGTTGTAAAGGTAGTAACATACAGACACACTCATACACTGAAACACACACTCACACATAAGAATTCACATATAGACACTCTAGCAGATACGCAAAGAAACACACAAACACACTCAGACACAGATACCCAAACAGACAGTCAGCACTTGATTACGTTGACCTGACAAGTAATGAGGTAGACTACAGTTTTATAAAAAAAAGGAGATTTAGAAAACAAAATATGGATTTCCGATTATCTTTTTGTAAAGGAAGATGCCAACTAAATGATGACAACAGCATGCAGTGGCTGAAAAGAAGGGCCCTGAACTGCCTAAACAATAATTTAAAGGTTAAATGGTGGATTGGGGACTTCCGTAAAGGTCTCATTAGTCTCAAAGTCTGTGGAAAGATGTGAATAATCAGTAGTAAGGTCAAAATGTCCTAAAAAGGAACAGACAATAGACATACACAAACTCAAACTTGCACATACACCCAAGGAAACACCGACAGAGACAGCCTCAGAAAACACATAAAGACATACACACACACACACACACACACACAGAGACACCCACAGAAAACACATAAAGACATACACACACAGAGAGACCACCACATAAAACACAGAAAGACATACATACACACACTCTCACTGAGACATTCACAGAAAACACACAAAGACATACACACACCCTCACAGAGACACCCACAGAAAACACAGACATACATACACACACACCCTCACAGAGACATCCACAGAAAACAGACATACACACCCACCCTCACAGAGGCATCCAGAGAAAATACACAAAGGCAAACATACACACATCCTCACAGAGACAACCATAGAAAAAGCTCAAAGGTATATGCACACACCCTTACAGACATCCATAGAAAATGCACAAAGACATACACACCCACCCTCACAGAGAGACCCACAGAAAAAAATACATACACACTCATAGAGACACAAACCATAGCATAAAGACATAAACACAGACACCCACAGAAACACTCACAGGAGGAAACATTTATGCACCTTGCATCCCCTAAATCAACAGTGTGTGACATGCACGATAAAGAAATTGCAGAAATTAAGAGAACACTTTTTAAAGAACCATATTTGTAAATGTGTAAACAAAAATAATTCTGTGAATTCAAAATTGTACATTAATGATCTGGGTAGATGGCTAGATGAAGAAAAGTACTTTTAAAAGGTTGACATATGTTTGTTTGTTTTTTCCCCATTTTCGCCAACCAAGAGCACCACTTCAAATATAGTGTACAAATGTTCCCATCTGTCAGCTGTACTTATGTATTTTGAAAATGCTGTACTCTGTATGGTCTTGGTGAAACCATAAGCTGTGGTACTCATACCATTAGATCTGGTTAAATGCATGATTTAGGCTTGTTGGTATGTATTTCAAAATTAAGTCAGCTGTAGTGTAAACTGAACAGTGTTAAGTTAACCTGTCTCATTTCAAACACTGAGCAATCTTAGTCTGAGAGTAACATTTTATGCAGATGTAAAAATCTTAGATAACATGCCTCCTTGCATCTGGAAAGTCCTTGCATAAAGGGGCAGTAAACTGGAATGTAATGAAAATATATATATAGTAATAAAAAAAATAATATCTGCCAAAAGGGCACCTACCATTTGTGTATTGAGGAGGAAAAATTTCTACATGGCTTTAAATATAGAATTTCTACAGCATTGTCAAATAATCATAAATACACTGCTACATATTGCTAAAAAATGTGTTTTTATGGACTCCTGGCCCCACCATACAACTACTACCACACTGAAGTTACAATCTGAAACTGCACAAAGAAATAAAAAACATTTGCTAAGTAAGTCCTGCCTCCTCTGCAAATGAAAGTGATCTGCTGTCTGACTCAGGCACACACTGTACAAAGTGCCTAGTCTGTCTCACACTGTGCATAGTGGTTTAGTGCACACTCAAAAATAATCTCAAATACTAATACTTTACTCATTGTAATAGCATTTCCCATGCTCAATTAGCACTCTGCTGTAGTACCCACTGGTGGCTGACAAAATTAAAAAAAAAAAATATATATATATATATATATATATATATATATATATATATATATTTTTTTTTAGGTCTTGACTCATGGGGGCCCCCTGGCCCATTGGGAAACTGACAGGAGTCACCCCTATCACCCCCTGATGGCGGCCCTGGCTATATAGATAACACTGTGTTCAGGCACAGAAAGTTATTTAAGATCTAGCACAACACAATGCTACATTTAAGACAATAGATAATAAACAGTCACAGTCATGTGATCAGGGGGCTGGAAGAAGGTTCCTAGATACAAGTTAATCACAAAGGTAAAAAGTACATTAATATAACTGTGTTGGTTATGCAAAACTGGGGAATGAGTAATAAAGGTATTATCTATCTTTTAAAACAATAACAATTCTATGGTTGACTGTCCCTTTAATTATTTACAGTGTAGGTTACAATGTTTATTCCGCCTAAGAAGTAACAGTGTTTTGGTTGTTGGGGAAATTCCTAAAACAAAAGCTTACATTAAAAAACAAATTGAAGAGAAGGGTATGAAAATTATCTTTAATTTCAGACTGAAAGGAGTAGAGGAAAATGAAAACTGTACATTTAATTATTGGAGTATTATTAAAGGGACAGTCTACACCAAAATTTATATTGTTTAAAAAGATAGATAATCCCTTTATTACCCATTCCCTAGTTTTGCATAACCAACACACTTTTTAGCACTTTAGTTATGAGTTTTATGCACTTTAGCTCACTTTTTGGCCTCCCAGGACAGACCCATAGAAAAAATGGTTTACGAAGTTTACGTAAGTCGGTAGGGAAAAAGCAGCGTTAGGACCTGTTAACTCTGGTTTTTCAGCTTACCGCAAAACTCGTACTCTAGCCGTTTGTTTTTCACCTAGAAAATGTGATGATTATTCTGTGCTTAGGCCATACTAGAACATAAGTATGTTCGTCCATGTCTAGACATAGACTGCGCATGCACAGAGAGACCGATGACATCATAAGGTTCATCTGCACATGCTCCTTTAAGGCCCAGCTGTTATCTAAACATTAATTTTATTTTTAATTGTTTGTTATGTACCTCTGTAGAGTGCTGCATATATTTCTTTGGATATTAAAAATAAAATATAATAATATTGATAATAATATGATGTATTTTATTACCCTATTTTTGTATATTATTTGTTAATTACTACTATGTTTTGAGGCTGCAGTGGATTCTCCAATACTCTGCAATGGTATTCCCCAATATCCTACAATGGGACTCTCCAATATTGCAGTAAGGAACTTTGTTAATTCATATGGGACTGTGGGACATCACCTTATTTGCCAGTCTTATAATTAGATCTTGTATTAATAAAATATTTGTTTGGGAAACATTCCAGCACTCCTACTGTATACTTAGGCAAATATTCTTAAAAAAAAGGTATACAAATATTTATTTTTCAGATTAGTTCCTCCTGAGATGATCATAAAACATGACAATAAAAGATCCAATGTTTCTAAGAGGTTTACTTTCAAGAGGAAGTCATAAACTAGCAATAATAACACAACAATACAATGAGTGTGTTATGCAGATTAAAAAGGTCACTCGGCCAAAACATGTTGCGTTCAATTTAAAGAGAGTTGAAAATGATAATAGGTTGTAGCAAGAAAATAAATAATTCTTGAGACTAAAACAAAGTCTGCTGTAGTTTACATTCTCCAGACTATTTAACCCTTTAAGGACACAGCTTTCAGTATGCTCAATTGTTTTATGACGGAAAAATTCCGTCATATGTCCTTAAGAGGTTAATGCTAAGCTGTATTCAGGTATGAAACGACTTTGTAATTTTTTTCTGGGCAGCCTCGGTGACTGAAAATGCTGAACTGGTTGTGAAGTGTTGGAGCTACAAAGTATTGGAAAAATAAGTCACTTTTTGCTGTCTCTTAACGTTTAAAACGATTAGCTCAACCTGCATTTAAAAAAAATGCTACGCTAATGTAGATTTTGCTAAGTAGAAGCAAACATCTAAAAAAAAAAGGGAATTCATGCTCAGTACCACATTTGACAGCAGAGGTTTTTGGGAATTGTAGTCCAACATATTGGTCTAATTGGTGATAATAGTCTGGACGGTAGTGAGTAACTTCAGTGTTTTTATTTTGCACACACAACACATCACAAATATTATACTACAGAAAAGTTAGGGGGGGGGGGGGCGGGCAGAAGCATTCTCGGGGGCTGAACTGCCTGCTCTCAAGAAGGTGCGGCTTAGGGGGAGGCTGGAAAAATTATCTATAATGAGTCCTGGAATAAAAAATAAGACTACAATTGTATAAAAATTAAATTTTATTATATATTTTTATTTGTGTCTTTCACAGGCTGTAAGTTTACTGACCCTTTAAGCTTAAATCATACAAATTCTAATTATATATAATTTAATAATATAATATAATAATTTACAATATTTTCTTTGATAGGGGAGTTTAGATTCTGAATTTACATACTTTATACAGTTACTCATAATATACCAAATATATATATATATATATATATATATATATATATAAAAAGAAATAAAGCAGAAAAATCTTCTGAGTTGTTGTACAACAGATTCACCTGACCTCCTTGCCTAACCCCACCTATGCTGACAATTACCCTTAGACCCCCCAACCTAAACTAATTCCAACCCTAAGGTCCCCACCTAAATACATCCTTAACATAAGACTCCCCTAAACCTCCTAGTTATACAAAGATAATAGAAGTTACAGATAAAAAAAATACTAAAATAATAACTATAAAAATAAACTAAAAAACCCTTTCTATTTAAAAAACAAAACAAAAAACACAAGGTCAGAATATTCTTTCTGCATTGTTTAGTGTCCTTTTGGCCCTAGTAACATTCTGCCTCTTTTCCAGCTTTTTTCATCTATTACACACCGCTGTTCAAGATATTTTTTTAAAACAACTGTGTTGTTTATTACATGCAAATCCCATTTTGATTGATAAAGGGAACTCTTTATTTGAGCATAAAACAAAACATTTTAAGGAAATCAGAGCTTCTTTTTGTCTTAAATAATAACGTTTTTTTGTTTAATTTTGCAACATCCAGTCAATTGTTATTTTACTTAAAGCTGCCTTAAATTTATTAAATTGTGTTAAAGAACCATGAAACCCAAATATTTTCTTCATTAATTAGAAAGAGCGAGCGATTTTAAACAACTTTCCAATTTACTTCTATTATTTAATTTGCTTCCTTCTCTTGTTATCCTTTGCTAAAAGGTTTATCTAGGCAAGCTCAGGAGCAGCAAAGAACCTGATTGGTTACTGCATATATATACAGATTGTCATTGGCTCACTTGGTTTCAGTTACAAACCAGCAGTGCATTGCTGCTCCTTTAACAAATGATACCAAGAGAAAGAAGCAAACTTGATAGACGTGAATGTGATAATGCAAGTAAATTGGAAAGTTGTTTAAAATTGTAAGTACTATCTAATTCATGAAATAATTTTTTGGGTTTCATGTCCCTTTAATATGATTTGAAATCTTATTCTGGTTTTTTTTTGTTTTTTTTTAAAGGGACATAAAACCCAAAATGTTTTCAATCTATAAGAAATGGATTTTATTACCTATCTATTTAACTTTCTATCTATCTATCTATCTATCTATCTATCTATCTATCTATCTATCTATCCTAAATTTCTGAAGTATAGGAAATAAACATGTTTTACAAAAAATGATTTCTAACTATGCAAATGCTGTGTGCTTTACATAAGAATTATATTTTGGAACTAAAATAAAAACCATGAACGATTTAAAAAAATCTAATTTAGCGGCATTTTTATCTCTAGTTGCTTAATTTTTGCCAATGTAATTGTTAATACTCAAGAAGCATTTGGAACAGTTTCCTTTTTTTTGTGGCTAAAACCTATGTTTTATGTAGTTAAAGTTTGCCTTTGCTAATTAGTTGAGCATAGTAACATTTATCAGACTATTAAAGTAAAAAGCAGAATGGGGGGGGGGCAGAGCCAGCAGTTGAACGGACCAGACGCACATTCAGAAGGCTCCTAGCCTTCTAAATTGACTGAGAACTAAATAGAGACTCTTGGGGACTGTGTCGTAGGGCAATACTACAAGCACCAAGTTCCGATAACAGCACACAGAAGGACAGGGATCCTCACTGCGTAGCAGACAGAGATCCTTACTTTTCGTAGCAGACGGACGGCACCTTAATACTTGAACTCCGGAGGGTCGGGGCTCAGCTCGGGAGTTACTACACAGAGGTCTGTGGGAAGCATAGGTTGCACTGGGGACAGGAGTCTGCAGTTAACCTCAGCAGACTAACAGATGAAGCGTGCCTTTACTGACAGCCCACTCTGATTCCACGCTAGCATCGGGTGTAAGGAGCATCACGACACCCAGGTACAATCAGTACCCTAAACCCTTCTAGACACACTTGGATTGCTGGTTTCATAACAAAAGTGAGGGCAACATTGTACTCGCACACCAGGTAAAAATGTTTTATTATAAAGGGGAGCCGCCATTTTGCCTGACTAGTGCGCAACACTCTAACGTTTCACATAGCTCTCAGACAGGTGCTTGAAGCTAAACTGAGCTATACCAGATACACACATCAATATTCATTTAAAGACCCAGTGGTGGTGATTACATACTCTATAACCCTGTGATTACCAACACAGCAACTGGAGATCTATTTAAAGACAAGGGTGGTTCCTGTATATATATATATCACCTAGCAAGTGCGAAGCACCTAATTTCATTATGTAGCCCTCAGACAGACATTATACAGCAAATAAGGCTACGCAATCAGTATAAGCCAGCACTTAAAGACCCACAATGAGAAGATATCACTCTTGTGCCCTGAAGCTCTGATTAATAAAAAATAGTGTGTGGATATTGTGATTAAGGGATTACCCCTAGCAGGCTAGTGAGACTTTTGTGACACGCCGCATATCTAAGATCAATACTGACGCTTCATCCCACGCCATATTTCACAGCAACCACTTGGAGCAGAACAGTAATCTGTGCCAACCAACCTTACATTAAAGGACCAACAGGCACGCTAAGTGAACCTTTAAGATCGGAGAGGGTTCAAAAGAGACTGTTAGTAGACCTACAATCTATTTCACACTGTGGGTCATAATACACCGTTTGCCTAATACATAAGCTCCAGCCATACCTCTAGTAATTGACCAATAGTCACATTCATCTACTTCAAACTATATCCATAAGGCTATGTAGCTGTATCTCTCCTCATCCTTTCCCACTCACAAGTCCTGAGCAGGTCATATCCTCTATCCTTTTCCCGTCATTGTCCAGTGGTGGCATAATTCCTGAGGAGAGGCACATTACATTCTGAAACAAGATAAAAGGTCAATTTATATCCTTTGATGATAACTACACCCCCTTAAAATAAGCCTCAATTTTTTCTATACTGAACTTCCAATGAGGGCTATTATGGCTTAAAATACCTAGGCCAAGTCTACTCGAGGGTCCACCTCAGAGTCTCGGAGCCCAATATAATTTCATAAGGGACTGTTTAATATTACCATGCCTCAAGGCAATAGAAAGAAACAGCCAGCTACACTCCCAAAGAAATCCCTTGCAGACCACTTCAAGGCTGCTATTCTCACTGAAAACCACTCTCAGAGCTCTGGGATAACCCCCGACCTGAGTCCCCGATTCACAACACATCACAGCTGATAGTTTCTTCGGCAACTATGGATGGATCAACTGCGTCAGTAACAGTTGACACTTTAACTGAAAGAATGAAAAACCTTGAAGAGACCCTCGCTAAAACGATTCGAAGATCTGTGGCTGAACTGTGAAGAAAATAAATGTTTTCAACCACATAGCCAATATGTTGACAGAAATGAATAAATCTCAAGTGGAACTAGCTCACATTGTAATGTTCCAATCTATCTCTTTATTCATTCCATATGGAATGAGGGATTGCAGAATATAAATCCAAAAAGTCTCTCTACTTTTTAATAATTTTTGTCTATTCCCCCCTCTTCTTGGTCTCTTAACTTGCTCAATTATCTGAAATCTCAATTGAGAAATATTATGTCCTGCAGTCAAAAAATGATTGGCAACAGGGGTTTCTTTAATGCCACACCGTATGTTAGATTTATGTTCATTTATTCTATCTCTTATTCTCCTAGTCGACTCTCCTATGTAAATTTTGGAACAAGGACATTTAATTAAATAGATTATATAATCAGAGTTGCAAGTAAAGAAGCCTGGTATTTTATATTTCCTTCCATTAAGAGGGTGAAGAAAACTATCCCCTCTAATGATATTATTACAATTACAGCAATTGAGACAGGGGAAACACCCTAACGTGGGAGTAGATAACACTGTTTGAACTTGTTTCTTTTTTGGACCTATATCTGCTTTTATTAATGAATCTTTAATATTTTTACATCGCCTGTATGCAGGCATAGGTAACTGTTGGAAATCAATAACATTAGGATTCAAATCTTTGATGGTGGACCAATGTTTCTTAATAATGTTATTGATCTTATTACTTAAAGGGTTAAATCTAGATATGAAAATCATACGTTTATTTTTATTCTTCTCTTGTCTCTTGTCTAAATTATATTCTCCTTTAAGAATAGTTTGTCTGGGAATATTTTCTACTTCTTTAATATGGCGTTCAATCAAGGGCTTTGGATAACCCCTCTGTAGAAACAGATTACCCATTTCTCTAAGTCTATTGTGAGCTAGCTGATCATCTGAAACAATTTTTTTAACTCTTAAGAGCTGACTCTTGGGAAGACTCCAAAAATATGGATTATGTTGGTATAGATATATAGACGATATTTTTGGCATATGGGGGGGGTGACATTGGCTCACTGCAGTCCTTTGTAGATGACCTCAATATTTCAACTAGACACATTAAACTTAAATTGGTATGTAGTGAGGTATCTATAGATTTTTTGGATACTACTATTCAAAAGAATGGTAGAGAACTAAAGGTTGATTTATTTAGGAAAGAAAGTGATAGGAACAACCTATTGAAATATGAAAGTGCACACTATCCATCTCTTATTAACAGTCTTCCCAAGAGTCAGCTTTTAAGAGTTAAAAAAATTGTTTCAGATGATTAGCTAGCTCACAATAGACTTAGAGAAATGTGTAATCTGTTTCTACAGAGGGGTTATCCAAAGCCCTTGATTGAACGCCATATTAAAGAAGTAGAAAATATTCACAGACAAACTATTCTTAAAGGAGAATATAATTTAGACAAGAGACAAGAGAAGAATAAAAATAAACGTATGATTTTCATATCTAGATTTAACCCTTTAAGTAATAAGATCAATAACATTATTAAGAAACATTGGTCCACCATCAAAGATTTGAATCCTAATGTTATTGATTTCCAACAGTTACCTATGCCTGCATACAGGCGATGTAAAAATATTAAAGATTCATTAATAAAAGCAGATATAGGTCCAAAAAAGAAACAAGTTCAAACAGTGTTATCTACTCCCAAGTTAGGGTGTTTCCCCTGTCTCAATTGCTGTAATTGTAATAATATCATTAGAGGGGATAGTTTTCTTCACCCTCTTAATGGAAGGAAATATAAAATACCAGGCTTCTTTACTTGCAACTCTGATTATATAATCTATTTAATTAAATGTCCTTGTTCCAAAATTTACATAGGAGAGTCGACTAGGAGAATAAGAGATAGAATAAATGAACATAAATCTAACATACGGTGTGGCATTAAAGAAGCCCCTGTTGCCAATCATTTTTTGACTGCAGGACATAATATTTCTCAATTGAGATTTCAGATAATTGAGCAAGTTAAGAGACCAAGAAGAGGGGGGAATAGACAAAAATTATTAAAAAGTAGAGAGACTTTTTGGATTTATACTCTGCAATCCCTCATTCCATATGGAATGAATAAAGAGATAGATTGGAACATTACAATGTGAGCTAGTTCCACTTGAGATTTATTCATTTCTGTCAACATATTGGCTATGTGGTTGAAAACATTTATTTTAATCATATATGTGTGGGATATTATCATATCTTTCCTCAGGGGTTTTGCATTTTTTCATATATCTATTGAAATGTTATAAGTAATTATGTATGTATATATACTGTCATCCCTTTTTTCTGTTTTTTTCTGTGAGTTTGCCAAGTAATATGTAAGAATGATAAATGACCTTGTTTTACCACTAGAGGGTGCTAAAGAGTTCAATGTTGAAATAGAATGTATAAAATTCACCTGTATAGGTAATTATCACCTCCCCCAAGGTGGGTATATAAGGAGTGGTTATAGGTCTTGTTTTTAATCACATGATTAAGGTCATCTGACCGAAACGTCGTGTTTTGTGCTGTGTTTGGAGATGTCCCAATAAAGATACACTTTTAACTTACCTTTGGATGGTGCTGTTCTTTTTGTGGATTGGACATTATTGGAGGTCATTGGCAGGACCTGGGTACGTGCACCTCCCTGCAGATTGATGCTGTTTTCATTCTTCCATATATTTGAACTGTGAAGAGACATTGGAGCTATTAGGGAACGCACTGAAGCTCTAGAACGTAAGCAAGAAGACCTTGCAATAGAACCGGTTAACCTGCTCACCCATTCACAACATATAGTGGATCATGTGGACATTATTAAGGCGAAAGTGGCAGATCTAGAAGATCGTTCGAGATGGAACAATCTTGGATTCTGAGGCATATCAGAGGATGTGTCGCCCAGCGAACTTGGAGATTTCATCTTGGAATATTGTAAACACCTCAAACCATCCACAATTCAATCAGAATCACTTATTGACAGAGCACACAGACTCCCGAGGGGACGAAATGTTTCAGCTGACAAGCCGCGAGATACTATTTCACATATAAAGAACAAATACTGAAAGCAGCCTTCAACACCTCCTATCTACCTGAAGGGGTCAGACATATACAAGTCTTCCCAGACCTATCCCGATACACAAGGAAGAAAAGAGCTTCTTTCCGGGAAACTACAGTTGCCCTTAGAAAAAGGGGGATCAAATACCATTGGGGATACCCAACAAAGCTACTTATACATAAAGACGGTTCACTAATCACTCTGGATGACCCTTCCCGAGGCAGGGACCTCCTAGATTGGTGGTTCCAAAACTCTTCAAGACCCTCGGATCCACAACCAACTAGACCCACTGGAACTCAAGATCTTCATACTCCAGGACACCATAGATCTGAGAGACTTAGCCCCACGGCTAGAGAATGGGATGCTCTTCCACAGAGATCACAAGCCCCGAGTGCCAAGCGTCGGAACCAGGACTTTGTTTCTACTCTGCACTGAGATAATGTGCACTTGGCTATATTTCTTGGGGCTAGCAGCCATTAATACCGGAGACCTGAGAACACCAAATAGTAATGTATATTCTAATTTAATTTTAAAGTTTTCTTCATTTTGCTGTTATCTTGGTTTTTTTATTAGAAGTTTTTTATTTCTCAACCATAACAGGGAGAGACACGACAGAGTCCATTTGTGCTTCTTAAATGTGTGATGGACCCGCAGGTGATCTTCTATTCTCCAAAAGAGGCTGTAGCGGAGTTACACTATTCTCTTACAGTGATAGTTTAACGTACTCTCTTATTTGGAGATATGTTTGAATAAATACTGTGGGATGAGCTCTAGAGTCATTTACATAACTACCGAAATTCTAAGATACACCACACATGACCTCGGAATTAAAACCGGAGTCTGAATTTAATATGACAATTAGCCACCCATACAATTGGTCTACAGTTGATTGAGATGACATTCACTACAGAAGTCTTAAATAGGACACATTATAGTCCATCACCCTAAAAGATTTACAACCCACACCTGAGATGGCTTTGAGGGGTAATCAGCCGCATGAGCCCTTAATGACCTTAACAAGGGACCCTTAGGTGAGATATCTTGACCTAGGCTTAATTATTTTCCTAGCAATATGCCTGCACCTAGTGAGATAACAGTTTTTCCCGAGTTTAACATGCTAGGACACACGTAAAGGCGGTACTACCTTTAATATACTAAAGGGAACCCAAATGGTTTTCAGAAGCTTCATTACCTTATGTTGTTTTATGAAGTCATGTTTTTTTTTTTTTGCTTGGCCTACCTGTTTATTCACAACTAATTATTTTACTGTTATTGATGCATGGTTGTAAAATGTTTAATCTGTTCTTTATATGTGTTTTGGTATTCCAAGGTTATGTCCCAGAGCAAGTAGCATAAGATATGCTCTCGATCCCCCCCCTACCCAATAGATAAATTACGAGCCCTTATAATCTTAATTACTCCACGAGACATCACATACGTTCCCTAGTTTTATTCTAAACATTGGCCCCTCGGGGGGGGATAGGCCTTCATATTTTACATTACTACCATTCTACTATCTCTTTTGGAGATATTATCACATCCCTTTTACCATATATACAGAAGCGGAACTCTTACAACCTAGAAGGTATACCCCCTCTCCTCCCCCTTTCACTCCCTTAATCCCCCTCATCTTTTTGCATAAAGAACTGTAAGTCATTACCCTGAATTCCTACCCCCAATCTCCAATCTTGTACGCCTCTGAGCTTACTACGTAAGCAGTGGAAAATATATCCTGTAGAAATTTACCTGCATTTTTCATGTATGTCTGTATGTTTCATTGTCCACTTATTGTATAATTTAAAGCGGTCTTGACTTGTGACTGGGTACAAACTACAATATATTCTACCTGTTACCTCTATAGGAGGATCCAAAAACAGACCCATTGTTGTTCCGCAACCTCACAGAATTAGACTACAAACTGAAAATATGATTCTTTTATTATGGACATACTAGTCCTAAAGCCCGTTCACACGGGCCATTTTTTGCAGTACAGTGGTCCCACCCCTTGCGTTCTCTCCCTCCCACTCTCTTTTGTTTTCTCTCTCTCCCCCCTCTCTTTTGCGCTCTCTCCCCCCTCTCTCTCTCCTCTCTCCCCATCTGTCTCTCTCTCTCTCCCCTCTCTCTCCCCTCTCTCTCTCCCTCTCTCTCTCCCCTCTCTCTCTATCCCCCCCCTCTCTCTCTCTCTCTCTCTCTCTCTCTCTCTCTCCCCTCTCTCTCTATCTCCCCTCTCTCTCTCTCTCTCTCTCTCTCTCTCCCCTTTCTCTCTCCCCTCTCTCTCTCCCCTCTCTCTCTCCTCTCTCTCTCTCTCACCCCCTCTCTCTCTCTCCCCTCTCTCTCTCTCTCTCTCTCTCTCTCTCTCTCTCTCTCTCTCTCTCTCTCTCCTCTCTCTCCCTCCTCTCTCTCTTCTCTCTCTCTCTCTCCTCTCTCTCCCTCCTCTCTCTCTCCTCTCTCTCTCTTTCCTCTCTCTCCCCCTCTATCTCCCCCCTCTGTCTCTCTCTCTCCTCTCTCTCTCTCTCTCTCTCTCTCCCCTCTCTCCCCCTCTGTCTCTCTCTCTCCCCCCTCTCTCTCTCCCCCCCTCTCCCCTCTCTCTCTCTCCTCTCCCCTCTCTCTCTCCCCTCTTTCTCTCCCCACATCTCTCCTCTCTCTCCTCCTCTCTCTCTCTCTCCTCTCTCCCCTCTTTCTCTCCCCTCTCTCTCTC
Source organism: Bombina bombina (assembly GCF_027579735.1). NCBI lineage: Eukaryota > Metazoa > Chordata > Amphibia > Anura > Bombinatoridae > Bombina > Bombina bombina. Next base: position 125,157,300 of record NC_069500.1, read on the forward strand.
TCTCCCCACATCTCCCCTCTCTCTCTCTCCCCTCTCTCTCTCCCCTCTCTCTCTCTCCCCTCTCTCTATCTCTCTCTCTCTCTCTCCCCTCTCTCTCTCTCTCCTCTCTCTCTATCTCTCTCTCTCTCTCCCCTCTCTCTCTCTCCTCTCTCTCTATCTCTCTCTCTCTCTCCTCCCTCTCTCTCCCTCTCTCTCTCTCTCTCTCTCTTCCCTCTCTCTCTCCCCCTCTCTCTTTCTCTCTCCCCTCTCTCTCTCCCCTCTCTCTCTCTCCACATCTCCCTTCTTTCTCTCTCCCCTCTCTCCATCTCCCCTCTCTCTCTCCCCCCCCTCTCTCTCCCCTGCCTCTTTCTCCCCTCTTGATCTCTCTCTCCCCTCTCTCCCATCTTTTGAGATGTTTGAGCTCTCTTCACGGCCCTGCCCCCAGCCCCGACCCCTTCACGGGCCTGCAAGCTAGGCCACGCCCCCTTTATGGGCATTCGCGTTGGGCCACGCCCAATTCATGCTCGGCCATGCCCCCGCACATGCTCGGTCACGCCCACTTCTTCTTGCGGCAGTCGGCAGATCAGGTAGGGAATCCAAGGCCAGGTGTGTTTGTCCTCGTGCTGTCCCACTGAGCATGACAGCTTCGGACAAACACACTTGGCCTTTTATAGTATAGGATTAATAAATTATGAGGATCATGTGATATACCATAAGTAAATTGTTTATCTGTTTTATATCACCTAAAACATCTATGCAAAGATTATATCTAAATTTTATTTTGTATACACATATAAGTAGTGTCTACTGTCTACCCAGTTATTTACAATCTATATACAAAAAAGGTTGTTTATTATCTGTTTTTTTATTTGATCGGCAGCATGTATACAATTATTTATATTGGTTCTTTGTATGATAATGTAAAAGATTTTCAATAAAAATTATTTGAAGAAAAAAAAAGGCAGAATGAGTAAAGCTGAATGTAAAACAAAATCTAATTTGAATATGTGTTTTAGTTTGTTGTTTGTTAGTTGTGATAACGTTTATGAATACATACTTACATACATACTCCTCATGTATCCATTTGCAACACACAGAATAAGATTAATCTTTGCAACATTCTCTTTTTTTCTTTAGAATAATTTTATTAAAAGTATTTGCAGCAGCACCTTTGCTAAATTCAAGCAGTATAAAAAAAAAAATTATGTAACAAGGTATCTTATGACATTCCCAACAAAGTCATATAATATTTATATATATATATATATATATATATATATATTTTTTTTTTTTTGCAGGAGGAACTAAGCTCCCTCTGGACAGAGAACAGAAACACTTCAGTAACACTGCTGCAGCTGGTGGGAGGAGCTGGAGCACAGTCTGGTTAGAGTGATAGTGAGATCCTCTAGTAATGGTCAACAACACTTCCTACGATACACTAAATGCAAGTCTTTCAGCGGTCCTGCTGTGTGATCACGCCGCAATGTGTGTAACACATGGTGCTTACATTTCTGTGTGGCTTGCTCGGGGGTTATTTAGCTCCCCTCAGCAGAAATAGGACTATTGCACCTGATGTGGGTGAGGCTCTCTGATAGAGGAGAATTCTCAGGCCCAAAGGCAACCATTTAACCCTTCATTAGATTTAATTTGCTTTAATTAACAAAAGTGTATAGATTATATACATATAAATACAGTGTGCATATATACATATATATAAAAAAATATTAATTGTGAGGGGGGTGAAAGTCTTGGTGAGTTCCCACACTTTTTTTGTAGGACTTGACCCCTGATATTAATACATTTCTGTTCACTACAATCATGGTTTGCAAATAATTGAACTCAGCAGGTAAAATGGGCAATTAGGAACACATTAAAGTGAAGTACAATATCCCTTTAAATAGCAGTGAGGGGTTCTGATAGCCGTTGGCACACACCCTAGAGCTGCAACTCATGCTCTTTAGCTTTACAGATGCTGTCACAAGACAGGAGTCTGAAAACAGTGGATCACAATGAGAATGATATTGTGGTTCACAGGTTTTTGTGCTATTGGAGTTTTTTTTTTTTTTGGGGGGGGGGGGGGTTACAGGCTCTGCAAGAGAGAATTTATTGCATGTTTTTTCCAGGACAGTCCAGTTTTCTGGGTTCCTGTCTCTACCTTTTAAGTCTGTCCCTTATTCAACTTAATCTTTATTTATTTTACTAATATTGTGTGAAGTGCAGTACTCGCTGTGATTTTACTCATTACCAGTCTTATTGCTTACAGAGGGCTAGATTGCGAGTGGAGTGCAAACGTTTGCACCCAAATGATAAGGGGTTTATTACGAGGGTTTGCTCTTATCGGGCTTAACGCTTGTATTACGAGTTGAAAGTAAATGCGTGAGCTTGAGCGCAATCGCAATTTACGCTTGATTGATTACCACGACTTCACGAAACATAAAAGTTGCACAAAACACATCAAAAATATATTACAAAGTACAGTTACACTCATAATAACACCATCTTATAAAAAATAATAAAAAAAATGCGCAAAAAAGTTATAAAGGCTCAAAGATATGAGATCTCAGGCAAAAAGGTAGGCAAAGGGCTTTAACATAGGCATACATACATATACATGTCTAAAGATGGACATGTATGTGTTTATATATTTATATATATATATATATATATATATATACATATATATATATATATATATATATATATATATATATATATACATATATATATACATATATATATATATATATATATATATATATATATATATATATATATACACACACACACACACACACACACAGTATATATATATATATATATATATATATATATATGTGTGTACAAATGTATTTATGTTTTTAAATGTGTGTATATATGTGAAGCCACCCTTATAAGCCTCATTTCCCAAGGTTCACTTGGGATGGATGCCAAAGGATCAGAGGGGCACCTTCCTTGAACCCCCCAAGCGGAGACAAAATAAATAGTGTAAATGGGGGAATTACAGTACAATAGGGCTTTACACACAGCCGCTTGACTAATGTCCGTTTTACCCAGGTAATCGCAGGATTACCCAGATTTCTTACTTTACTTGTAACATATATACATTTAAACACATAAATACATTGGAGCCCTTTGGCGTTAATTAGATGAAAACATGTAAAAGCATATTTATGCAATATTCATATTTAATAATAAAGGTTTTAACTATGCATTTACAGTAAATATTTCACATTCCAATGTTCTGCACATAGCAGAATATGTTCTATGTATTTCTAAATAGATATTCCTTTATATTTTATATCTGTATATATCTATACCTATATATAATCATGTGTATATATATAGAGATAGATAGATCTTGTACCAAAATAACATCAGATATATGAAGAAATATGTATTTATGAATAAAAAGAATATATTCTTTTATGTTAAGAACATTGGAATGTGAAATATTCATATTTTCATGTCGGGTTAGCTCAAAGGAGAATTTGCGAGAGTGGAGTGTTAGTTTTTTCCCACTTTTTTTTTTCTTCATTGCCTTTTATGGGGGAATAAGTGAACGTGTACGCGATATTCTATCTTCGGATTTTTGCACTTGTCGGGTTACCATGAGAGCGAAAACAGTTTACTTTCAACTCACAATACAAGTGTAACACAACGAGTGCAAAAATCTTACTTCTAGCGCAAGTAATGCTCAAATGGGAGCATTAATTTGCGCTACACTGGTAATCTGGCCCATTATAGGTAAACAGTATCCTTAGAGGGACGTAAAAGAAGCAAATATAAATATATAGTAAGATTTTTTGTAATTTAGTGCCTTAAAAAAACCTAAACCTATTTTATTTGCTTCCTTGTGGGTCATTCTATTTCCCACCAGTAAAGTTGTTTTTCAGCCAATAAACGTCTATCCCTCAGACAAGGTGTGCCCATACATTACACTTCTTGTTAATTTCAAGGGGAAAATAAACAGCTTTAATTTAACCCTTTTTGATCCAATATATAAATTACTTGAAATAACTCTAAAATCTAAAAAAGATAAGTGATCTGTGAACAGTTTTACCTCAGCATAATCTGTCCTTTACTTTGATCTTGTGGGATTTCTCTTTAATCTTGCTAGATTTCATAGTAAACTTCCTTAAAGGGACAGTCTACTCCAGAATTTTTATTGTTAAAAAAGATAGATAATCCCTTTGTGACCCATTCCCCAGTTTTGCATAACCAACAGTGTTATATTAATATACTTTTTATCACTGTAATTACGTTGTATCTAAGCCTCTGCAGACTGCAGAAAAATAGCCTCCTTTTTATATAGATATGCTCATGTGATATTTTTTAGTCGACTTTTATACAGATATACTGCACTTTCAAGTGTTACAGCATTTGTGTAATGTCTCTTTAAAGGGACAGGAAACCCCCAAATTATCTTTCATGATTCAGACAGAACATATAATTTTAAACAACTTTCCATATTACTTCTATTATCAAATTTGCTTCATTCTCTTGTTATCCTTTGCTGAAGGAACAACATTGCACTACTGGCAGCTAGCTGGACACATCTAGTTAGCCACTCACTAGAGACAAATGTGTGCAGACACCAATCAGCAGCTAGCTCTCACTAGTATAGGATTTGTACATATTCTTTTTCAACAATGGATACTAAGAAAACGAAGCACATTTAAAAATAGAAGTGAATTTAAAAGTGTGCTAAAATTAAATGCTCTATCTGAATCATGCAAGTTTAATTTTGACTTTTCTATCTCTTTAACCCCTTCACCCAATCTGAAGTATATATACGTCTTGCGGTTCTTTGCTTATCGTACTGCAAGATTTTTATATATATATATGTGTGACCTTCAGGAAGCTCCAGAAGTCTCAGCTTTTAAGTTACACCCGAGAGCTAGAGTTCCTAAAGCTCCAGGCATCAGGCACATATGGAAACAGAGTGCGATCAGTGTTCCAGTACCATATAAGGGCAGATGCCTGATCATTACAGGTGTGTGTCACCATCTGTAACGATCGTTGTGGGTGGGAGGTGGG